>NC_057767.1:837835-1149621 GCF_010389155.1 Erigeron canadensis
TACAATTTTCTATAGAAATCTTTTTTATAAAATACAATTTACAAAAAGCAGTAATGATGAGATTGTAAGGAATTAATCCCACATTGTGTCCCAGTGTAATACTTTTTTCTCTTCTTTATTTAAACAAGTAACACTTTATTTTAGCTTTGGCCTTTTTGAAGCTTTTGGTTGTTAATTAAAAAAGGCGGGAGTCACAAAACTGGTTATTGATATGGGCCACACGAGGTAGCCCGGGTCTATTTGGGCTGGTCGTCTTTTAAGTTTTGGTTAATTTAATTGGGCTGTGTTCTATAGCCCATATGCACAAATACATCAAGGTAAAAGAAAGGCTCAAAAATTGAAGGACATTATTGTGTAATATTACATTGATATCCATGTAAACTAGAGCTACTAGTCTCCTCTACTTGGAGAACTTTAAAATATCATTTTCATAACCAAGGTAATGAAAAGGAAATATTTGAGATGATGGGCTAACTTCAGGATGATGAAAGGGTTGAGAAGACGAAGACCCATTACACGTGCTGTGATGATTAAGGGTCGGGCCAGGATGATGTTGGTTGGAAGCTAGAAGCTTGTCCAAGAAAGACCAATCGGCGGTCATGTTACTAGTAGCTAATAGTGGTTTGTCTTGTGACTGAAGTACACTACTACAACCACAACCGGCCCGATTGGCTGACATTAAACTCAACAAGTTTCTTGAACAATCCATATCGTTGATCATCATGGTACTAGTCTCGTTATTGTTGTTATGGACTAAGTGACCACGTGGTGCAATAAAATAAGGCGTGTGATCTTGAGGAGAAGCCAAAAGCTGAGGAAGATGCATTGAACCGTCAAATAGCGTCGTGCCACTTGTAATGTTACAGTCGTAGCCATGCATAGTTTGAGGCTCAAATGACTTGTTCATATCTTGATGGTGATCATCTTCGGTATTGAGAGTATGATCTCGTTGATCGTCAGCTTGAAATGGGCTTAATCTGGTATGGTTCTTTTTCTTAAACACGCGACAAACAACCCAACCATCTTCCTGTTTTCAAAATTTAGATTAGAAAACTGAATTCAAAAACTATAACAACAAGGTCTAAAGTTCTAACAATCAATATATTAAATTTTACCTGGACCTCTGATGGCGCAGTAGCATTGGAAAACTGATCATCTAGGCGATATTCATGCATGATCCAGTCGGTTTTCTGACCATGAGGGGCGCGTCCAGTGTAAAATACTAGCGTCTTTCGCATCCCAATTCTCTTGGAATTGCTAAGAAGATGGATGGCTTTGTCTCTTCCTGTTGCTTTCCAAAATCCAGCAGTTGTGGCCCTGTTTGTCCGGGTTCCAGTAGGATACTTTTTATCCTTGTGGCTGAAGAAGTACCATTCATTCTGAGGACCCGACCCGATTCTACACTTATCTACACACAAATCAATCATAATCTTAATATTCTAAGTGAAACATCTCATAAAAGTCAACTTCAATGTACAATGGATTTTAAACTATCATATAGAATTTTATTTTCACATATTTGATACACATTATTTGTGTTAAGTAGGATTAGAACCCATAAAATTTTGGTCCACGTGTCAACTTTATATAACTTTCAGATCAAAGTATTTTTTGGTAGCCTGGTTTTAAATACTAATAATCCCTTTTAGTAAGCTTTTGTATAGATAATTAACATGTCAAGTATTATTACAATCTTAAAACTACTGATTTTCTGTAGAATTATTTAGGAGGTTTCATACATTGACAATACGTACATTTGTATCATACTCTTATTTTATCATAAAAGCTAAAAGGGTAGATGGACTAACCTTTTAGATCCCATGGTTCAAGTTTGTTGAGATCCACTTCTCTAATTACATCAAGGTCAATAGCCTCATATGAAATTTTTTTGCGCAGATAATAGTAGAGCAACTCCTCATCTGTCGGGTGGAATCGGAACCCTGGAGGGACCGATAGTTGCCCATTTTCCGTAGACATCATCTCCTCGATCTAGCCTTGAGTATGTATATATATAACTAGTGCCTGCAGCAGTTGATTTAATGTCTAGTAAAATAACAGAAATGTGTCAATATCATATGTAACAATGAACTAAATGTCATTGTGCACCTAATCTAGTTCCAACTTTATGTATATGCATGCATGGTATTCATTCTCTCCATGTAAGCCAAAGTATGCATGACATACAAGTACTAATCCAGAATAATTCATGATCATAAAACTTCTTTCCATATAAACTTTCACAAACAATAATATATTCAATCAAATAACACAACAATTAATGTACAAGAAAATGTATCTATGGATAACATGCATGCTCATTTTAGGGATGACTTACATGCACCTTTTTCTTAATTATAAAATAACACAAAAATCACCTAAGTAATTTACCCCATCTATATATCCTTTCCTAATTAAGCACAAAACTAGAAATGACTCAATCCACTTATCGTTTTATCAAGACGAAATGCTTACAAGATTGTTTGTTCTGATAACCTTGACAAGTGTACTAATTAAACAATGGTGTGAGATTTTTAGTCCATTCAGATTTGACTCAAAAGAAAGAGATTTTAAGTACTTTTGTTTACTTGAAACAAGTGAGAGAGATGTATATATTGTATCATGGATCTCTGTCTCCTACAGCTTTCCATTGATACTAGATTTATCATTTGTTCATCATTAATCTATGTTAATATCTTTTAACAAAAAAAAGAAAACGGAAGAAGAAGTTATAAAATATCAACCTAGGTAGCTTGATACCTCAATTGATCATAGAACAAACCAGATTGATCACTCTTCCTTTCTCTTTCTTTCCTTATAAACTTTAAGCTTACAACTCTTTAAACTTTTGTGCAAGTGAGTGCATCAAAGGCTAAGCAAAGCTTGCCAATATATGTGGATGCAAGAACAATAGCAAGAAAAGAACCATAAACTTGCATATATATAAATGGTTGTAGAATTTACCTTGATATTTTTGATGAGTAGACTATAGCTTCAACCCAATTATCTGCTGCATGCCCCACCAAAATATGTGCCCTAAGATCACCCACTATGCTGGCTCTTGGCTTTGGCTTATGTACTCCAAAGTCCAAAATAGCTATCTATCTATATCTATATATAATATATAATATAATATGTAAACTCCAATACTCCATGTGGGTTCTTTTTATTTTGAGAGTTATATTGAAGTTGAAAATTAACTCAATTACCAATTTTCAGGCCTTTGATTAAGTAATTATATTGAAAAATTAGTCATTCTATATAATTTTTGACCAAGTGACATTTGGTCCAATGGTATTATGAGTTACAGTCTTGTTATAGACACTATTGATGTATGGAAGGTGATACGAGTACCCCAACATTTTGATTAATATACAAAAATTATGTATTGTTAACTTATACGGTCTGCAATAAAAGATATATCTTGTGGTAAATGAATCAATATATCCTGTGGTAAATGAATCAAAAACTGTAGTACTAATTCATTGATGTATCATGTCTTTTTGAATAACGGAATTTAAAATAACTTGTCGTATATTTTTCCATATATAACGGTATTTCAATGACGCAACGGCTAAGATGTTACGAGTATAAGTTTTAATCTTATTGATGAGAACAGTAAAAGTGGTCATCATAAAGGGAAAGTGGAAAACTTCACAAATTTGTTTCATTGCAGGAGTACATATAAAAAGCCGATATTCTAAGTAGAAGATTAATGTGTAAAAAAAAAACATAGACATATATGGATTTTAAGTAAAATAAAACAAGTATTAAAGTAAAACAAATTAAACAATAAGTTTTTCCTTACAGAAAATCACCGTGTATTATGAAAATCATTGTGCATCAATTATCTCGTGAATTTTTGTACATTAATTTAACCATGATATAAGGGTCAAGATATTGTTCTATTTGTTTTACTTTAATATTTGTTTTACAATATTTAATGTATATAAAAGATTATTAATGATGAAATTGATGGCTAGTTTGATGAAATTTAGGCAATTATACATGATTACATGAACCATAATCTCTTTGTTATAAATGAACAGTTTTAATATAGTTTAAAAAGTACATATAACACAGATCACAATGTACTACAGTACAACTTTGTTTAGTTTGGTCAAATTAAAAATAAAATAATTACAATGAATGTCATTACACTTCCTTGATAACCGCTCCCATGTTTAACGAAAAAAGGGAATAGAAGAAGAATTGAAGAATAGAAGAATTGGAGTCAGCAAAATCCTCAAAGTCCGTGGGATCTACGTTGCTACTCTCAAACTTATTTCTTTACTACTATTATTATTTCATTACACGAGTATAAAAATAGATATTGAAAAACTTATTTTATATAGTATATATCATTTCATTTACATGCACAGCTTATTAATTAAAGTTAACCTGTTTTCTAAGGCACGGCGTTACAAGACAATTAAAAAAATCGACACCGAAAGAATCCTATCTGTTGTACGTTGTCAATTATTATTACATTTTTATATCGATATATACATGCTATACATACATGTTGTATGTACATTGATGATGGAACATGAACATTATTTACAACGATGAGTCGAATTTGGTGTCTAGAATTTTGGATATGTTATATAGATATATATTCATTATATAAGTTACATTTAAAGGGTATATTGAAAACTTTGTACTAATTCATTTTTTTTTCAGGGATCACCAACCCCCTTGATCCTTTCAAAGATCCGTCCCGATGTGTGTATGTATGAAACTCCAGAGGGGAACGAAAGTATATCATAGCGAGAGAAAATATTCAATGATCTATATTGGTGGATACATATATAATTAATAATTGAAATATATTTGGAGTGTAGAAATTTATAGTAGCTTATGCCAATTTGAGCTTATTGTTTTTATAAGTTTAAAAATAAATAATTAAATAAGTAGATAACCTTTTATTTGCTTGTAAAAAGGTTACAAACTTCCCTATATAAATAAACACTGGATATATGTTGCGTATTAGTCTATTCTTGACGTATGTGGTTTTTAATCGTAAGTAATGCTAGCTTTAAATATAATTAGTGCTATCCAAACATACAAGTCTATAGTACTTGACGCGTAGGTGATCGCCGGCGACCAGGTGTACGTTGATGGCCGCTTATACTTCGAGTATAGGTCTATATTTGGCGTATAGGTGTTCGCCGACAATCTCCTTACGCGGCGTATATGCGGTGTTTGTTAAAGACATTGTTTCATCATTTGAATGTAAGTGGATATTTCAAAAGGATTTATTTTGTAGTGAAAAATAAAAGAAAAAATATATATAAAAGGTTTTTACAACACATACTAATTGAAGTTCATTTTTATTGAACCATAAGATTGAGGAGTATGTTAAATTGATGTTTGGATTTCAGTCTCTTGGTTAAATTTAATTTATAACACTTGCTCAAATGGTTCTACTCTTACGAGTATATTGGTTGTTAAAGTTTGTGTGACAGGCTCACAGCCGGGAACTATACAAAATGGGCTTGCTATGGGATATATAAAAGCTGTACATGATGGGCTTGTGGTTGTAGCTTTGGAGTTGGATTCTCATTGGTGGGCTAGAACTACGATAAAGTCTACATGGGCTAAAGGGAGATGGAAACCTTTTGGTCTTAAAAACAAGTGAATAACGGCTCTTTCGCAAAGGAAAAGATGAAGGCATAAAAATAAACTTCTCTCAAGTAGAGTCTCTTCAACTATGTTCTTACACACAATAGAAATGAAATGAGAGTCACAGGAGTGTCTCTTTATCTCTAAACATTTTTAGTTTATTTAAAGGGTGGAGATTAAATAACATTGATAACTTGTTTTCTATCATTACATGGTACAAAGTTCTATGTGAGAAGTTATATGATACGTTCGGTCGAACTAAACATAGCTCAACGTACATAAGGAAATGAAGAGATGGATTTAAAACCATAAGTTTTAAGTTCAAATCCGATTTAATACCGATTTGATTGTAATTGGTCTTCAAGTTGCGAGTTTAGCTTGGAACGGTGCTTTCGAAAGACTTTGGTCTTTGGCTACGAGTGCTGTTATACCAAAAAGATAGTCAAAACAAATAGACGTTATTTAATCATTAAAAAAACATCAATAGTAATAGTTATTTTTTAATGATGCGTGTGTTAATTGAATATAGAGTGGGAGCTTTATTAGCTAGGAAAAGTTGGTACCATTAAAAACGTGTGGTTGTCATATCCTATGATGGGCCCCAAAAGCAGGCTGCCCAATTTGGTAAAACAGTGGCGACTCGACGCGGTTTCGCTTTATATTTCACTTCGACTCCTTTTACAATAGAGAAATGATAGAAGGTTATATATATATATATATATATATATTTATGAATTCAAGTCAGACTAACCGAAATTCAAACTAAACCGAAGTTAAACTATTAAGATTTTGTGGATTGTTATATTAAAGCCAAATCACGTTGAAATCTGAATTAAATTATATACATGAGATTATGAGAATACCTTTTGAATACTTGATAGATATTAAAGTTTCTACTATATTGAAAAATTTTTATTTCAATGACTTTTGGTGGTAAATGATTATCGTTGAAACCTTCATTTGGTTAGTTTTTTTGTAAAAATTTCCCTCACAAAATGTCTACATATTTGGAAATTGGATTAGTTTGTCTTAAATCAAATTCAAAAGGAACTAAATTATCTTATTTGGTTTTATTTGTTTTCAGGTTTGTACCTTCATAATTGTCAAATCGAAAAACTCGCATGTTGGATCTCTTTGAACCCTCCTAGACAAAATGTATTTCTATTAATCTATGACAATTGTGCATTAGATATTTATATGTTGTTTTATAATTTTTTCCGCTTAAAAATAAGTGTCTACTAAAAAATATTATACAAAAGTTTAAGAAATGTCAAATTATTGCATAATATAACGACAAGATTACAATATTTCCCTAAAATTTTGTAGTAGGTGAGTGACTCTAAAATACAAACTTATTACAAAGTTGTATCCAAGATAAAATGATAAAATTAATTTTTCATTTTGAAAGATGGAGACATATTGTGGAACAACCTAATAATCAAAAGGGTGACACTGATATAGAACAAACAAATAAAATTCATACTTTGCGATAAGTTTACCAAAGTATTTTGTTTGAATATGAATATGAATATAACCTTCCTTTAAACTATGAGGAGTAAGTCTTTCTCTTACGCTAATCGAAGTAGTAGCAAGAAGAGTAGCAACCCAGTGGATTTCGCCCCTGAGTTGTCGGCTACACCACCCCGAGGTAGCAACCCAGGATTGAAGCAACCCACAGAAGTTGCAAGGGAGAGCGGAAGTTTCGAGGGAAAGGTACACAAAATCCACTTTTTGTACACATGATTTTTGTTTTCTTTAATAACTAATAATAATAATTTATTTTCACATGTCACAAAAGCCTATCCCACCTTCCAGGCAACTTCACTCCCCTTATTATTTTTACAGGCAACCTCCAGCAACCCAAAATGTCACATGGCGCGATGTGGTGCAAGTAGCTCAACCCCCGATAATACCACTCCGGATAGCCTTGAAGCTCCTCATAGGAGCATCTTATGTCATGTAACATCTTAGTCATCATGGGGCTTTCTCCTTTATTTACTTGGAGCAAGGCCTTTTTTTTGTCTTTTATGTAGGGTAGTGCGAAAAGTCTGTACACTCTCATTTTGTGGGCCAAGTCTTTCACTCTCATTTTGTGGGTCACGAGATACCTTTTTTTTATTTTTGTCAGTCTTTCATGTCTACTTTGCTCCGTCCCAAATTTCACGCCTTAACCCTTTCTCTCTCCATAATGCCCCCTCGGGGCAATGTACAGGGCGTCTTGGGGCGTTCTCGTGCATTAAAAGTGCAATTTAACGCCTTGCTCCGTTTAATCTTACTATGCCTTTTATGACTTTATTCCTCTATATTATTTTCCAATTTCCTATCAAATATATAGTAGTGTAGAAGACTTGGAGCTTAGAGCTCATCAAGTATATGTTATTCTGATAAAACAAATCAATTTATATGTCAATTTTGTGTATCATGTGAATGTGTCAATTTATATGTCACTTCAAAAAGGTCGAAGAACATCAAAGTATCAAAAATTTCCACGACAATTACATAATAAGATGGCATGTTTTCTATTTTATGAGAATTAATTGAAAAAATAGGAGGGTCAATATGTTGTTAAGTTTACATAGAGGGACCATTTAAAAACAACCATATGGCAGATTGAAAGACACGACATATCTTTTTTGAACTATATATTACATCTTCTGAAATATGGAGCTACATTACGTCTACACGTACTCTAGTACATGAAATGAAGGACTAAGATGTGAATCGTTATCCACATATTTTCATTGTTAATTATACGCTAGAATCGAAGCAGTGCATCGTCAGATGGATTTTTTCAAAAAAAAAAAAAAAAAAAAAGAAGTATAATATGAATTAGATTTATAAAATAAAATTTATGAATTCGATCAATAGATCGAACATGCAACAAAGGGTGACGGCGAGGGCGGTTCTTTTATGGGACTTTCGCTTGATAGTGTTAGCTTATCTATTATCCGCTATCGCAGTACTTATTGGGTATTGTTGTTTTAAACTTTTAATATTAGCTAACATGTGCTATTCATTCGAAAAAAGATTATATACGTCTACGTTATTTTCCTAAAACATTTGGGTCTTCCATTTGAGATTTTGATAAATCTCGTAATCTCATTAATAATTATCTAACTTATAGCCAATAGGTTGATAGTCCAGTGGCATCCCATACCAATGTTTGTTTTTTGAGCAACCAGAGTTCAAATCCAAGGGGAGCGCATGTTTTATCCCAAAGGACATTCAATTAATGCCGTAGATGTCGTGTTGTTTGATGATCTATCCGGGGAATTCCCTGTGAACTACCACAATGGCATCCTGCTCTGTGGGTGTAGAGACCATATATGGAGTGAACAAGTTCTAACCAAAAAACAAATGTTATAATAGTTTTGACTTTATAATAGTTATAAATTTCTAATATAAACAAACTTTTCAAAATTTGGATGTTATATCTGTTATTAATATATAGATAAAGTTTTTTTTTTTTATCAAAAGTTCAAATACATTGAAACAAATAATTTAAGCTGCTGGTATGCATCTTAACACAAATCTTAACAAATATATACAAAATTACATGGAAAAAAAAGAGTTGAAAAACCATCAAACCAGACCGGCTTACATGGTTTGGTCTGGTTTGGTAGGACAATACACTTGGTCTTGTTTGGTTTAATACATATTGAAACCGGAATTGCCTGTTTGGTTTGAGATTTAGTCAAAACCGGTTCATGAACACCCCTAATTGTACTTAACAAGTTTTGGACAACCATCATTAAAAACATAACAATAATAGAAGAGAGAAAAGAGATCAAAATTCCATCAACTCATTTTTCACTTACAACAACTCAGAAAAGTTTTGATTCTTGGAGATTGAACTGTCGGATCGTCCGTGTTTTTAGACACTAGCTTCACAACATCTGGACCAACATTTTGGACGGTTGAATTCGTCTCAAGTGGTCTGAAACTCAAGATACAATGGCTAGAATAGAGGGTAGAAAATCTGGTGATATTGTATTTCTTTTGTCTTTGTTTTGTTTCTATACATCTTGATGCTTTATTCCAAATGTATGAAAATGCTGTATGCCTCTATTATATCTAAGGAAAGTTTGATTGTATTGCTCTATTATTAGTGACAGTGGATTTTAATGATCAAAGAGTTCATTGAAACATCATGTTGTTTTCGGGATTTATTTTGTAGACCTCACACCTCTTTATCTCAATATAGACGTGTCATATCCTACTTCTTCCACATAGTGCCTAGCAGAGATTATGATACTCTAAAGTTTATCTAACTTTATAGGTAATTGGATCAACTTTAACCATTAAATTAAAATTAATGATTAAAATTAAAATTTGATGTTTAAATCTTGAACCTTCATTTTAATATAAGGGTTAAAAGTTAATCTTTATCCCTTAGCAGACCTCACAAATTAACCATATTGGACTAAACTTCTTGAACTTTTTTTACCCCATCTAATTTAAGATAAAATGATATAAATCATTCAAGTAATTTTCCTTTTTATTAAAAATGACAACTTACAACGTCTCCCATGTACTTTTGTAAGCAACTAAACTACTTGAAAAAGTTTGATCTATCTTCACTTCTCGTGATAAGACATCGATAGTCCCTAACTATTGCGAGTCTATGATTATATGCCGCTCTGAGGTTTATTGTCCACAACTTAGTTTGAGTTTGAAGAAAGGAAAAGATCGAGTAATTAGCGAGTGTTTTTTTAAGGGGGCAAAAGGGGAAGCTTTTATAAATCATAACTCAAACTAGCACAAAGATTTCAGATGGCCATCAATGATTCAATGGCTAAAGAGTGAAGACAACAAAAAAACATCAGAAACATAGTTAGCAACAACACCATACAATATAATCAAATGCCAAACCTATATAGCTAATGGAGATGGTCTCATCTTGTACGACTCATTTAACAAACACGACTCACTTAAAAAGAGTCTTTAGATGCTTATCAGTACTAGGAGTACTCATCTTCAGAAAGACTAGTCCCGGTTAACGCCACATCAGTAAAAAACACTTTAAGGACTAATCCCCCAAAACATACCCAATGCAAAGGACTACTCTTGGACCCACCTTTTATACCATTAATCCCTTAAACACCACACATACTATTAATATTCAACTCGTCTCTGGAAGGACTAACCCCCCCAAGAACGATTCAAGAGACAAGTCCCACCCAATGGTATGAACTCGTCGCTGAAGGACTAATCCCAGATGAGTAAGAAACGAGTGGTATTAACTACCCTCTTATACACACTGAGGCGGTATCACATGGGGGCAAAGACCTTCGAAATTTAGATTTTGTCATTTATTTTAAAAAATTTCATGGATTTTTAAAATTATTCTATAGGTTTTTAACATTTTGTCATCTTTTAGATTCATTTTTTATATTTTAAGATTTTATTCTAATATCGCTTCTGTATATACATCCACCAATTAAGTAGTTTAACATCAATCATAGCAAACTAACCAGCATATATCAGCTTCATGTTATCCCATTGCATTCCTTACCAATTACAACAAACATAAATTCTACACTACTTTAACACTCATACACATCAAATTTTACCTCTTACATGATCAATAATAACATTGGTCAACCTTTCAACGTACAACTCTGCATGACTGCATACTTTAGCAAACAATATCTTATTCTTTTCCTATCATATATAATACACAACAACAACCAACATGAACCTGTTCATCAGAGTAAATGGCGAGTTACTTGAGCTTGTTTAACTATAAATTGAGTCTTGTTATTTGCGGCCCGCGTCAAAATTGAACGAAAATTATTGATCCATTAGTTTTACAAACCCAGCCAGCTCGCTAAAACTCGCTTGAAAGTTTATTTAATTTATTTCGTTCAACAAGCTATTTCATGTTTGCATGTAAACATGACTTACAATCTTAGCCAATAGCGATTGAAATGTATCGAGTTAGTCTTACTTTTTGATGGTAAATTAAGATAGGCGACAAAGCGTTATATAGAATGGATGAGTTATATATTATATTGTTAGTTGAACAATGATAGATTATTACGTACTAAACAAACATCCTTAGTTATGCGGCGACCATGGTGGTGACGGCCCTGACAAGTGGTGGTGGTGAAGAGACTGTTGGTGGTGATGGCGGCTGTGAGTAATGTAAGTCATTAATGTATAATGCTAATTGATGTAAATAAGAAAGTATAGTTATTCTAGAAATTAAATGATTGATATTGTAAATCAATTCATTAATATAATTTTTGATAAACCATATATTTTAGTTGTTAGGGATATAAATTAGGGACAAAAATAATATTTTTAATCCTTATACTTACACTGTATTCTCGAGTTTTTTTTAAAGTAAAAGAAAGGAAAAGATTGGATAGGAGAAGAAAAGATAAAAAAATTATATTTATAAAATGCATTCTTGAGTTTTATCATTTAAAAGAAAAGAAAGGGAATAAAAGGATTTAAATGTATTCTTGAGTTAAAAGAGAAGGATAAGAAAGAACAAAAAAATATAATTTTACATTTATAGCCTCATAGTTATTATAATTCATATAACGTTTGAAGGGTATATTGATAAATTTACAACTTATCCTTCTAAATCTTGCCAAATATGGAGAGAAAGTTTTTAGGTCCAAAACCCTCAACTTTTCCTTTCCATCACTTTCCTTTCTTTTAATAAAAAAAACTCAAGAATACAAAAACATAAATTTTCCTCTCCTTCTTTTTCTTATCCCATAAAAATAAAACTCAAAAATGCACCCTTAATGTTGCTAAAAGAGGGAGGAGTATATTAGTAGGATCCTTTGTAATGTATTATAGTTAGACTATATAAAAGTTATTGGTGTATAAATTATACGTGATTGAGATTTTCTCAAGTTGTACCAACTTGGTTGGTTAAGTTATACAATATCAACCTTGAATTAAAATTAAAGGTAAAGATTAAAAATTGAGTCGTGATTCGTACACCACCAAGTATAATTCACGGTATTATACAGTACAACACCTTAAAGCATATTTGGTAGTGTACGGTTAAAAATAGGTGGTGTATAGATCATCAGCCAAATTGGATAGTAATCCACTTATCTGCACATTTTAATTTAATGGTTGAAGTTATAGTTGAATTATCGTATAGGAAAATTGAGTTAAAGGGAGATACATATGCTAGAATACAAACTAGTCCGATGAATAAGAATGATGAATTTGGTGTGGGCATTTCCGTCCGTCTTCCAAGCATATTTCATTTTTCTCGTTTTGATCAAACATTTCATTTTCAACGTTATTGGATTAAAGTAACCATCAATCATCAAAATTATCTATCTTCCAAATTCAACTTACTTAAATACAATTAATATAAGTTGCACAAATATAGAATCTATTATACATGTGTTTTGATTAATATACATGTATTTTCAGTTTAAAATATCAAATTTAGTTTTTTGAAAAATATGAGTTTTTATCGTTAAAATAAATCAAAATATTACGACTACAATTACTGCCACAGTTCCATTCTTATTACACCACTTTCACCATATTAATGACTGTTAAAACCAAATGGTGAGATATAAAACAAACCATTGTGGTAAGATATCTTTGAAGGTTTCTTTAAGAGATCCAACTTTGAAACTTACTGGATAAACTTATTAGGATTATCTGGAAAAAAAAAAATCTTTCCTGTATCCGAACAAAATATTTGACTTTCTCTAAGTAGCCGGAATTAAAATTTCTCTCTATTTACCAAGTAACTAACAAAACATGTAAATCAACCTTTTTATAACTTTTAATAAATTATAAAAAAAATCACATAACCTATTCACCAAAACTCCACGGGTTCA
Organism: Erigeron canadensis; assembly: GCF_010389155.1. NCBI lineage: Eukaryota > Viridiplantae > Streptophyta > Magnoliopsida > Asterales > Asteraceae > Erigeron > Erigeron canadensis. The sequence continues at coordinate 851,287 of NC_057767.1, forward strand.
ATATCAATACATCTTTTTATGAAAATGGCTATACAACATGAAATCTTTTTATAATGTTAGATATAACTACCATGTTTTTGTACCTTTTATAAATTAAGTTACAATGCATTAAAACCAAATTCATTATCAAAGCTTATAAAACAATTTACTTCATCCATGAAAATGGCTATACAACTGAATTTTTTTTGAGTACTATTAATAAATGTATTATATTTATATATTACTGACTTATATAATCAGTTGTGAAATTTTTACATTATGATACAATCATCAAAAGTGGCCGGTATTAATATCAATATTTATATGAAAAATTTTAAAATATTTTTATTTTATATTTTATTTTGGATTAAAAAGTGATATCATGAGGTCATGGTAGCTAGCTAGCTATATGTGGGAAAAAGCGAGAGAAGGTGCGGAGAAGTATAAGTTTGTTCAACTCGACAAAAACTCCTTTTCTCTTCCCTTGATATAAAAACACCTCCCTCCCCCTTTTTTTTCTCTTCACCAAACCAAATCACACACACACACCGTTATTACTTTCACAATTTTCAGTGTGTGTGTGTCTGTATTTGTGTGCGTGAGAGAGATACATATATACATATATATCTGTATCTATAAATTTAGATACAGATTAATTATTTTTATTATTTTGCCATAAAACACATACACTCTCTTGTCTCTTTCACCATCACTATGATGTCTTTAAACACTTCTTCCTCTTTTGTGGTAATTTCCTCAATTTATATCCTCAATTTATTATATATATAATATATATTATGTTATTTATATAAATCTGGAATCGAATCGATCAATTAATTTTGAAATCAGTAATTTTTTAATTATCAGCATTTCGTCAATTTTAATGTAATTCAAGCAATTAAAAAAGAAATGCTGATCGAAAATTACTAATTTCAAAATTATTAAATTCGGTTACAGATTTATACAAAATTTGTATTATATATATATATATATATTATACACTTTTATTTTTCTGAAATGTATCATGCATATAATTTTCTGATAAGCTGATATTATATATTGTTATTATTCTTATTTTTGATACTTTATATGTGTATATATATGTATGTATATAGATATAACTGTATTGATCTTAATTATTATTGTTTTTTTAATTTTTATTTGAAATAAATTTGTAATATATATATATATTGTTATATATATATATATTTTTTCTTTTTTTGAAGGATATATATATATACATATATATAATGATTGTAATTTGTGGTTGAATTGGTTATTGTAGAAGAATTCGATATCCGGTGTATCGAGGACACAATCACAGGCATGGAAGTTACCGGTGAGGAGGCGGCAGATGGTGGTGGTAGGTATGGTGAACAGTAATAACGGAAGATCATCGGAGCGAAGCATAAGCGTCTCCGTAGATAGCGCGGTGAAGGATGTGAGTGCACCGGTGGCAGCCGTCGAACCGGAGGATAGTAATAAGCTTACGACAGCTGTTGGTGGCGGTGTTGAAGACGTGTATGGTGAAGATAGTGCCACTGAAGAGCATTTTATTACTCCTTGGTCTGTTTCGGTTGCTAGGTGAGCATTAGACCCTCATTTCCATATATATATATATATATTGTTATATATTATATATGAGAACATCGATGATTCCTATGTGTTTTTTTTAATAGCAATTTCATTCACTGCAATATTTTATTGTCTAGTTTTTAAAATAGAAAGTAAAGCTTAGTAAAAGTGTAAGTGGGATTTTGGTGTTGGCATTTGTTTATAAAATGCACCTAAATGAAATGGTGAGATTAAAAATAAACTAGTATGGTACCTGTGCAATACGATATATAAGTAAATTTTAATGTTTATTGCCATATGCGGGCGAAAAGATTAAATATATTTCTTATAAAGTTTTTATATAACAATTACTTGTTTGTTTGTTCAACAAATAAAAATCCTACTATGTTTGTAGGGGTTTTTTAATGCAAAGACAATATCACACATGGTACAGATTGATTACAATCTATCTTATAGGTAGTTGGGGGGTGGGGGGTCTGTATATTATGTCTGTATTACTATATGTCAAAAAATTCATACACTTTTGTTAATAACAAAAGATGGCTCTCTTGCTAGCCCCACTTTAGACAACAACTTTCAACTAATAATGATTTGGATCAGGCTTTATCTGGGAAGTTGAGAAAACAAAGCATGACCCCCTATTTGAATAAAACAAACTGTAGGGTTCGCTTATCCTGGCTGTTAATTTAGACACCACTCGACGAATTTTCTGAATTATGGTATTTTGCATATTGAGTGTTTTTTCTTTCTAGTCATTTTGTCATTGTATGAAAATTTATAGATTATTTATCACATAATGCCAAAAACGTCAACATGACAACTAGTATTTGTGCTATATTTGCTTTATCTTTATGAGTGATTTTCTCTTTTTAGTGGCTATTCGTTGTTGCGAGACCCACACCATAACAAAGGTTTGGCCTTCACTGAAAAAGAACGAGATGCCCATTATTTACGCGGTCTTCTTCCTCCAGTAGTTGTCGGTCACGATCTTCAGGTATATATGTTTGTTTTGCTCTAGTGTCTTCGTGCATTCTTATAGTTTTATTTGGATGTGTTATGTGTGATCTTTAATGGTTCATATGGCTACATTAATGCTTTAATAGAATAGCAAAAAATCAATTGGGTCAAATGGGTTGATAATCGCGGAAGTTTAATTCTATGATGCATGCAAGCTTTTAAAGTTTACTATACAGAAAGCTAGATGTCACTGTAATAATGCACTGTATGTTATTTTTATCACATATTCTTTATAAAAATCTATTTTTTTTTAAAACAAGTGTTTTGGCTTAATCAAGCTGACTTGGTTTAAGCTAATGCTGTGTACGCTTTGACCCGTTAGTACTTAATCAGCACGCCATTTTGGCTCTTTCAATCTTAATACGCAGATACCTTGATAACATTCTTATTGTTATACTATTTATGACCAGGTCAAAAAGATGATCCATAATATCCGCCAATATCAAGTACCTTTACAGCAATATCAAGCCATGATGGATCTTCAGGTAAATCCTGTAATCAGTTTATTGCTATTTATGAATGAATATAGGCTCTATTGATATGTCGTGTGTAGTCAGGGTTAAGCTTCACCTTTTTAAAATTTTGTATATTGTGATTTTTTCCTTGAACTTACTTTAGTCGTGTACATATGCTGGTCTGCAGGAAAGAAATGAAAGGCTATTCTACAAGCTGCTAATTGAAAATGTTGAGGAGCTTCTACCAATTGTATATACTCCAACTGTTGGTGAAGCTTGCCAAAAATATGGGAGCATTTTCAAGCATCCACAGGGTCTATTTATTAGTTTAAAAGACAAGTAAGTTTACATCATTGTTTCCCCGTTTAGCTATGACAACTCAATGCTGTTTCATTGACCCAGTTAGTCAATTATAAATTTCTTTATAGAGGGAAGATCCTTGAGATATTGAAGAATTGGCCTCAGAAAAAAATTCAAGTTATAGTTGTCACGGACGGTGAGCGGATCTTAGGGCTTGGAGACCTTGGCTGCCAGGTAAATAGTTTCTCTGAAGCGAGTTACTGCTTTTGCTTGTTTCCTTAGAGGTTGCATAATAGCAGGATGTAAAACATGTCAATATGAGCAAGCTTTTAGTTTGGATTTGGGTGGGTAACCTGAAGCATTCTTTTTCCATTGTTGAAGTTATATAAATGACTAATACATTGAATATGATCGCAAAAACCTTATTGTTGCATTAATAATATAATAATATAGAATAAAATCTTTTGGGATTTTTATGCATGAAAAATACACTTTGGGCATCTCGTAACCTGCTTTGTTCACTTTTTTAGTGTTCTATTATTTTACTTACTATCAGAGATATAACATAACCCAAACACCCATTTATATCTAAATTGGTTGAAATAGGCACCTTTATTTTTTCTCTAACTTGGTTGTTGTACTAGAACCAAAATTAAGTTGCATGAGTGGGAATTAACCTTGTGGTTTTGCAACTGGTGATTGTGTGCTTCCGTATCTTTCTTTGCTCATTTGCAACAATGGGTTTGTTAATTGCAGATGAACAAACCTTAATGATGAATAATTTATTTATTTTTTTGATGCAAATTTCTAACAGGGAATGGGCATACCTGTCGGAAAGCTCTCTCTCTACACGGCTCTTGGAGGAATTCGCCCCTCAGCTGTAAGTATTTCCAAGAATATGGGAGGGTTTATATGTGATTTATGTAACACCATATATGCAGCATGAATATGTGTGGGCTTTGTAGCTAAAACAATAATGTTAGCTAGTTTTTTTTTCAAATACTTTCCTCTAAATCATCTTTCAGCATATGTATGCTTGTGAGATAACATAGTTTCGGCGTTCCGTGCTTCTGGTTATTAAAGGTGGCAAAATGGGTGGGTCAGGCGGGTTTGGTGATGGGGTCACAATTTGGTATAGGCTGAATCAAGTCCCTTGTAAAAAAGTTTTAAGTTTTTGTAAATGATTGTTGTGATAGATATGATTAATGAAGCATACATTTATTTTTTACTAACATAGTAATATCAGTAAAAGTTTTACTCTAAAATGTTAATATCTGCAGTGTTTGCCGATAACCATTGATGTCGGTACCAACAATGAGAAGATGTTGAACGATGAATTCTACATTGGTCTAAGGCAACGTAGAGCGAGTGGACAGGTTTGCTAGTTTTCTAAGTCTCGACTGCATATTTCTTCCGAGTCCATGGGTCATTAATTACTTCTGTCGTTTTCCAGGAGTATGCCGAACTGATGAGTGAGTTCATGTCTGCTGTGAAGCAAAATTATGGGGAAAAGGTCCTCATCCAGGTTAGTGACTTTTCTCGTCTTTGATATCATCTAACACATAGATGGTGTTCATCATGTCTTATATTTTCATTGTAGTTCGAAGATTTTGCCAACCACAATGCCTTTGATCTTCTTGCAAAGTATAGCACCACCCATCTTGTTTTCAATGATGATATACAGGTACACAAATGCAGTATTATTACATAAATCATGTACTTAATGGGAGCATTACATGGGTTTGGTAACCGGTCAAAGCCGGGTAGTTTTTGGATCTGGCCAAAGTGACCTGGCCAGATAGACCTGAAAAACTTTCTTTCTAATTTTATGTAAATAATAATTTGCCAAATATATTACTAAACATTTGTTTTTATCAATGATTCAACTTAATTACAAATTGATTTCAACACCATCTGATGACTTCAAAACTATCTGACCCATTTCCTTTTGTTTTAATCTGTTGATCCCACTTCTAGTTTTCGTTACTTTTGTGTCCATGATACAAATCTTCGTATTTTATTTTAGGGGACGGCATCAGTGGTGCTTGCAGGCCTTATTTCTGCTCTAAAACTAGTTGGTGGATCCCTAGCAGACCATAAATTTTTATTCCTTGGAGCCGGAGAGGTCTGGCATACTTTGATTTTCACAGTTTATATATTGTCTAATTTGTGCTTTGATGTATATCTATTTTGTGTTTTCTTGTCTCACTATTGGTTCTTTTCTATGCAGGCTGGCACAGGTATTGCTGAACTTATAGCTCTCGAGATATCAAAACAGGTTAGAAAACATTTATATTTAACCCACTTCTCACGCAGCACACACATGACACTATAGAATGAAATTTGTAGATTGGTGTGGTTTTATGATGATTGTTTTATGCACCATGCAGACAAATGCTCCGTTGGAAGAGACCCGCAAGAAGGTTTGGCTTGTGGACTCGAAGGTAATAAATCTCAAAAGGCAACATCCTTTGGTTCTCATCTTTTCATTTGTATAACCAATAACATTTCCTTATTGGTTACAAATTTGTAGGGTTTGATCGTCAGATCCCGCCTAGATTCTCTTCAGCATTTCAAGAAACCATGGGCCCATGATCACGAACCTGTTTGTGATTTCTTGGATGCCGTCAAGGTTTGTATCTCTCTCTCTTTTTGGTGGCAAAAAGAAGGTTGGTTTAGGGTGGTATGGCATTAGCACACATGATTATAAAACTTATGCTAAATTATTTGTCCAGGTTAAGTGAAATAACTGTCGTAAACACTTTAAATACCTTCTATATATTTCGATTATTTTTTGGCGTAAGTATTTGGTTTTATCTATCTGACCCGTGACAAATAAAATATCATCCAAGTTGACCCATTTGCACATAAATGAGTTGATGCTAAAGGTGACATCATTGGTCCAGTTTCTTATAGATGGGCTGATTTATATTAAGTAACAACTTGGTTGAATGGGTCAAATGGGTACACCTGTAGAAGTCGTTTGATATTTTTTTATTTATACCTCTTAAAATGTTATTTCTATACCTTTAGATAATTTTTGAAAAATATAGTAATTTATATAATTATATTTAACACACTAGTGAGCAAAACTTCTAATAATAGCTTTTTTAACTCGTTCCAGACGAAGTTTTAGGTTTAAAAATAAGTTAGTTGGATGAACCCTACAAGTTCAGAAGTTATGTGTTACCCTTCATGTTTGACCTGTCTATTCTATCTAGTTAAAATTGTCTTTTTTTAGTTTGAAAAACATGATTGTCTGGATTTGTGTTCACCTCACTTCTATTGTCTCAACAGTCAATCAGGCCCACGGTGTTGATTGGATCATCAGGAGCAGGACAAACATTCACTAAAGAAGTTGTTCAAGCTATGTCGTCCTTTAATGAGGTAATTTATTCATACATTTAACATTTAATTGAATGCTCGTGAACAATAAAAAAGTGAACTCTTCATCAAACTGTGCCTTTTGCAGAAACCTATTATTCTTGCTCTTTCGAACCCGACTTCACAATCAGAATGCACAGCTGAGCAAGCTTATACATGGAGTGAGGTATAACTACTATCCTTCTAACTTCACCCTACCTAGAATACACACCAGAAACATAACTAGTAAGATGATGGCATTGGAAATCAGATTCGGATATGCTACTGCTGTTTGTAATTCTAATACCGTAGTAATCGATCAGTTATTTGAATGTTCTGAAATTGAAATAATCTCAAGTTAGGTTAAAAGGGTAAGTAATTTTCAATTACCCTTAACTTGTATGAAGGCTTCTGAAAGGTTATATTTTACCTCTAGATATTCAGATAAGATATATTAACTCTAATGAGGTGTTTACATTAGTTTATCTATGTTGTGGATTACAGGGGCGTGCAATCTTTGCCAGTGGCAGTCCATTTGCCCCCGTTGAATACAATGGAAAGCGCTACGTATCGGGCCAGGTCTCTAATTTTAGAACCCAATGTTATATGAGTCTATATTATTATTATATGAGAGATAGGGATACTTAATTATTGATTCTTTATGCTTTTCAGTCCAACAATGCATACATCTTCCCTGGTTTTGGTCTGGGATTGATAATTTCTGGTGCAATCCGTGTTCATGATGACATGCTGTTAGCAGCTTGTAAGTTCACAGTTTCGTTACTATAATGACATTAGAAATGTTAATTCTGACCCATTTGTCTTATATAATGCTGCATTTTCCTAATTCATTATATTCAAGACTCAAGTTATTGCTTTAACTACTGTTCAAAAAAAAAAGTTATTGCTTTAACCTTATTTTTATGCAATTGTATTCAATACATTAGTTTGTAAAATTAAAAAATAATGGGAAATACATTTCTGGTTCAACTGATCCGTTCAATTTGACATTCTTAGTGTATAACGACATAACGTAATGATCACTTGCTTCTGTCAAATGGAACAGCCGAGGCTCTGGCTGAACAGGTTACACAGGAGCATTTCGACAATGGGCTAATATACCCACCATTCACTAACATCCGCAAGATCTCTGCTCATATTGCCGCCAAGGTGGCAGCCAAAGCTTATGAACTTGGTAAGATTCCTCTCCATATTAAATGTGGGTGGGCAAAAATGGTCTGGACCTACGAAACCATAAGCCTGACCTTGTTCTCGGTTATAATGTTTCTCAAAAATTGGCTCTTGCTTTGAAGTATTTTAAAAACCATATCACTCAGTTTGGTCTGGATCCGGACACAAACTGGTTTGCAGTTTGATTTTGTTCTATATATTTCAGTTTATGTGTTGTGTATGTCACAATAACCTCGCAACTGAACGCAAACTTTTGTATAATTTTTTGAAAATGCAGGTTTGGCAAGTCGTCTCCCCCAACCAGAAAATCTTGTAGCACATGCTGAAAGCTGTATGTACAGCCCCAAATATCGCAACTACCGTTAGATTAAGTGAAAAATTTGTCTCGATCCGATCCTAGTAGTTGTTTTAGAGAGCCTTTTGGTGATATTAGGTGCATGTTGTATTGTTAGGCATGTATGTGTGTCTGTTGTGATTTTGTCTTACATTGACACAAGTTATAAGGGAGATTTCAGTGATTGTAGGCTCGGTGTTGTCGTTTATTGAGTAAATCAAACATGCAACTAACTTTATCATTTTCAATCATCAATATACAACATGATAAAAAGTATTTCATTTCCTTGTTTATTATGCTTTATTCTATTTATAGATAGCTATATAAATTGGGTTTTGCACTTTTGCATTAAAAGTTGGTGTTTTTAGTTGGAATATTTAAAGATTGTTGTATTAACACTATATTTTGGTGGAAAGGTGGGGGGGGGGGGGGGGGGGGGGCGCTTCTTCTGGTCTTGTAATGTTCCTTTGCAAGTTTGTAAACATTAGTTGCATTGAAATGACCAACGATAGACCATAGATTGATCCATGGCTGAGGTTGCCTTATAGACGCACCACGCCACATCTTCCGTAACTGGAAAATGTAAATTTGGTTCATGTGGGTTGGTTCCCATAAAAGACAGAAAAGGTAATGGTACCGATAGGATGGTATACTAAAAGAGTAGGCTTTTCATAAAATTGACAAATCAAAAACTGATAATAATTTGAATGGAATAGCTGTAAAATAGGCAAGTTAGGCTCATTTCTAATCATTATTGCTCTTGCTTTACATTTCTTTTTCCTTAAGTGTTTGCAAATTAAACCAAGGTTGTGATACTCTAGAAATAGAAAATAATAAACACATGCTACTAACTCTATTTGGTAAAGTTTGGTTTGTTAGTTTACATTAATGACCTTTATTTAAGAAGTTTGAACAAAGAAGTGTATTTTTAAGAGTTGTTTGTCAACGGTTTAGATCAACATTATTATCTTATAAATAATGATAAATCAACCTAAATGATGTGCTTAAAGATATGCCTAATAATAAGATGATGACATTTGGAAAAGTCAATGGGTAAAATTAAGAAAGATAATTAATAGGATACACATGTCAAAGTTTTAAAGTTTTAGGTTATTTTTGAGGCATATCTTTATGTCTATTTAACATTTTCCTTATTTTTAATTTGCTTTAAGTTATATTACTATCTTTAGCTGGTGGTTTGGTGCTAAACAAAACCCTATGAGTCTTATATATGGTGCATTAAATAGTTATATTATCATAAATTCAGAGGTAAAATTTACCATAAAGAGTATAATTTTTTATATATACGTTAAGTGTAACACTATGGGTTTCATTTAAGATTATCACATTTAGTTTTATTGTTTTGTTCTATGGATACTTAATCAAAGATTGTATTTTTTAAATCACAATTTCTTCTTTCAAAAATAGCAATACAAAGCATTTACAAAATTTAACCACCATCAAGCAGATCGTCACATCCTGATCTCTTTATAACATGTCATAAAATTATTAGTGGTCAGGTCATAGTTTAAAGCATTTCAACATGAACTAAGAAATTATTATAAATCATTATAAAATATACTTTGACGGCTTTTTAATTTTCGTTTTCTTTTTTTTTACTTACACATAACTTATACATGTGTAGGTTGAACAAAAATTATGATTCGAAGCAGGCTTCGCCCTTAAGGATATTCATACCAGAGCTGGTGGAGGTAATAGGTCATTGAGGGTGATAGGTCATAGTGTGATAGGTCATAGGGGGTGACAGGTGATGGGTGATCTACCTAACGGGCTCCACCCTTAACCGCTTTGGCTCCGCCATGGACTAACGGGCTCCGCCCTTGGCCACCATGGCTCCGCCATGGATTGATGGGCTCCGCCATTAACCTTCATTGTTTTGTAAATATGTTTATTTACTAATTTACATGTGGAAACAATGATCCTACACATGTGTAAGTACACAAGTACAAGAGAAAGAAAAACGAAAATTAAAAAGTCATCAAAAGTATATCGAATTGAATCTCAAATGAAAGAGAACGAAATTTTAAGACTACTCATGCTTTTTGTTTCGTCTAACGATTTACGGTTTGTGAGATAAAACATTTTGAATGATTTAGGTGAATTTTATTATTTAATTGAAGAGAGAGAAAGAAGATAAAAATATGTGGTTTATAATAGTTCTTGAGTTTTTTTTTATTTGTGGGTTCTTAAATAACCCGTCTCACAAACCAAAAGATACCCTCAAATTAAGTTAACTTTCAAAACAAGTTTAATCCTTTCAGATACGACTATACGAGGCTATTATTATCTAGTCCATAATAATGTCCATTCAGATATTAGATATCTTTGAATTTTGTAACCACGAAGTTTACACTAATTAAATAAAATCGGTTGATATATTGACCCCACATTTAATTTACATAAAATTCTAACTTTGAGTAAAATAAGTAAAAGATATAATATGATAAAATCAGCATTGAAAGTAATCTTTATTTTATGACCTAGATAATATTATCCTTGTAAATCACTAGAATCATTAGATCATTTTGATTTAACCAAATTCAGTTAAAAAGAAAAATAGCATTCTACCATCAACTTTGACTCATAGGTAATACTTTTTCATGGATGGTCCTTACTAAGTTGAAAAGTTTATTTGAAACAAATAAAAAATATAAATTTGGCATTTGCACCCACTCGCGACCATCCACAACCTATCTATCACATTCGCAAATAGGTTAGAAGATTGACATATAAGTCAACCACTCCTCGCGATGACCCCCAATACATCTACCTTTTGATAACACCCGACCAGGATCACCACTAACATGCATGAAAATAGGCTGGAATACTGATACGTGTCAAACATGTAGCCAATTATGTCTGCCGCCCACATACGTACCCATAATCATTCACGAAATTCTCAAAAATGTTCAATTTCTTTTACATGTATCAACATTTAACGCTATATATACTTTGTAAAAATGAAGACCGCCCATGAAAAGAAACATGATCCACAAGTCAAAATGATAGAATACTATTTAAGTTTCATTCGAAAACTATTCACATATAAATATAAGTAATTTTAAATATAAATTGGTCTGTTTATATGTGAGCAAATTTGTTCACATATATCATTCACATATAAAAATCAAATAAATAGGCCCGGGCAAAGCCCTTTTACCCAAAAAAGTAATAATTTAAAAGCTTCCATGATTCTCTCAATTTAAATGGTTTTTACATGAACCTTTTTCTATATAGATATATTCATGTTTGAATATTATAAAATAACAAAAACATCAATTAAAAAGACGAAGTTTAACCATCAATAGATAGATGATTAAATTTAAAAATTTAAAGTCATGGGTTAAATTTTATGTCTCATTGAGTTCTGCTCTTCCATACTACATTTTTAAGTTCCGCTATTTGTTGTCTAAAATTATAAGGGATAGTATTGGTATACCAAGACTACATTTAATAAATTTAAGAAATAAATTGGATTAATTTTTTTCACTAATTCTCATGATTATTTTTTTTTTCACTAATAATCCTCGATGATTGATTAGTTCCCCAATGATAAATCATATAAAAGAAATCTTGGATAAAATTGACGGTTGATATATTATTGGATAGGCCCCACAAAAACAACAAAAAAAAGTGTTGAAACACATTGTAAACGAAATTTCACGTGTTTTATTAGTTCGGTAAATCATCTTCCTTCTATCGATACCTTTCACCTTTTTCGGAATCCCACTCACATATAAATTTAACTCATCCCAAACACCTCTCATTCTCCTTGTTTTAGTAATCCCCTGTTTTTCCTCTCATCCATCAAACCATATTTAATATATTTAATCCTAACAAAAAAAAAACAAGTTTACATTTATTTGGTTAGAAATTTTATAAAAAGATTTACGAATGATGGGAAAGGTGACGGTAGGGGTGGCGGTGGTTGGTGCCGCGGCAGTATGTGCTGCCGCGGCGCTGGTGGTACGTCACCGTGTTAAAAGCTGTTGTCCGAACAAATGTGTTCGGGCCAGTGATATATTAAAAGAACTCGAGGAAAAATGTGCCACACCTGTTTCGAAACTGAAACAGGTGGCGGATGCAATGACGGTTGAGATGCATGCTGGTTTGGCTTCTGAAGGTGGAAGTAAATTAAAGATGCTTATTAGCTATGTAGATAATCTTCCTACAGGGTAAATTTATTTATATCTGCATGCATCTATATCTATAACGTTATATATATGTGTCATTATATATGTGTACGTACATGTGTGTAAATAAGATATATGAAATAGAATGAGACGACCACACGTGGCATAACTTTGCGGGTGTGCATCTATAAATATGATTTTGATTAGCATCTTTTAATTATTTGTGGATCTGTGTTTGTTTTTGGTATATTAGTTTTATTAATTATGATTCATTGTGTTAATGATGTTTTTATTTTGGGGGATCATACATTGATCTACTTTAATTTGGACTATTATTATTCTTTTGAAAATATTTGTAGAATTTTAGGCAAGTTAGATTGTTCTAAAAGATAATCTTTCCCATTTTATATTTTAGGAATGAGGAAGGAGTGTATTATGCGTTGGATCTTGGAGGAACAAATTTCCGGGTTTTACGGGTGCAGCTAAGTGGCCAGTCTGGTATTGAACATCAAGAGTTTGCGGAGGTTGCAATACCTCCTCAATTGATGGTTGGAACTGGGGAAGTAAGCATATCTTTCTCTCAATGTTTGTGTATTACATTTGCTAGAGGTAAGGTCGGCGGGTTGGGTAACCGTATTAGTTGTGATGGGCTGGTCTGCCCACAAATTTTTGTTGCTTTTCTATAATTATGTCTTTGACGTTTGACCCGTTTAGCCTGTTTGACGGTTTGACCCATTTAGGCCTTTTGAGTTTTTTTACATTTGACCCTTCTACAACCCGAGTTGACCTGTTTCCAGTCGAATTTGCAACCTCTCACGTTCATATTGAAAGCCATCTGTATACGTGATTGCTAAGATTCAAAACTTAGTTTCTTTCAGGCACTTTTTGACTACATTGCATCAGAACTTGCAAAATTTGTTTCTGATGAAAGTGAAAAGTTTCGGCTAGCTGAAGGGAGACAGAGGGAGTTAGGTTTCACCTTCTCATTCCCCGTGATGCAGTTGTCTATCGATTCAGGGACTCTTATTCGGTGGACAAAAGGCTTTTCAATTGATGAAATGGTAATCACCTTTTTAGTCTAATTTTTTTAATTATAACGATTCATGCCTATTAACATTATTCCTGAATTTTGATAGATTCTTCAAAGTGCATCCAACATATACACTATAGTCAAATGTAGTTGCTTATTTTTCTAAGAACTTTTGATTGCTAGGTTGGAAAAGACGTGGTTGCAGAATTGACAGCTGCAATGAAACGACAAGGCGTTGAAATGCGTGTTTCTGCTCTGGTTAGTTCATTTGGTTTCTTAATCTTGCATACAAATTTAGATTGTATAGCAAAATTTCCTTTGAATGTGCATTTGACTAGATACATTGTCCATGTCCATAAAACTACATATCTGTCCGCATAGGACGCAAAATCCATCAGATATTTGATAAACCTTCTAATAACCGTATAACAACTTAAAGCTAAAACTTAACAAGATAAATACATATATGTTAAGCCATAAGTTACTACTGTTTCGTTACGTTATCACATGAATCCCAACTGCATATTTATAAAGAGGGTTAACTAGCTTGTGATGTATAGTTAGATGGAACATGTTTTGAAAAATACCAGCTCAAAATAGAATTATGCTTAAAAAAGTACTTTTTCATATGTGAATCTAGTATAGTTAAATACTTTTATAAACTTTTCATGGAAGGTTTAAAAATCAGATGGGTCTTTTTTCTTAATGTATTTAAAAACAGAACATATTTGCTACTTTTTTTTCTTTCTTAAACTGGTTTACTAACTTATGGTTCTCTTTAATTGGATGTAGGTAAATGATACGGTTGGAACATTGGCTGGAGGTAGATATGATGACCAAGATGTTGCTGTAGCAGTGATCTTGGGTACTGGAAGTAATGCAGCTTACGTAGAACGAGCTCAGGCTATACCAAAATGGCATGGTCCACACCCTAAATCAGGAGAAATGGTGAGTGTTTGAGTGATACTACCTTTTTATATAACTTGGTGGAGTATGCAAAATGGGTGGGCCACGTCAAGGTAAAAACAGTGTCAGGTCTTTAAGGGGCATAATATGGTTACATAAGTACCAAAGGGCGTTTTGGCCTAGCAGTTTTGGGTTCAAGTCTCACTTGAGATAATTGGTATTTGTATCATGTATGTGTGAAAAGTTTGCATTTCAAAAAAGGAAAGGTTATAGAAGTTATATTACTTCAATGTTAATCTAGATTTTTTTAAATACAACGAGTTAATAGGCTTTACGCATTAAAAAAGCCATTTGACCTGTGCTCTTCTATGCCACTTTTGTTTTACTTTGCATGATTGAACCCGCTCATAAGTAAATGGGTCAATGTTGCTGCCTGAACTATAGAAGGTAGCGTGGCGCATTTGATAAACTATAAAGATGATGAATATGATTTATATTAGTAAATTTTTTTGTTTGTTGTATAGGTCATCAACATGGAGTGGGGTAACTTCAGGTCATCACATCTTCCGTTAACAGAATATGATAACACACTAGACTTTGAAAGTTTGAACCCCGGGGAACAGGTGACTGATTATATATCATATACTATCCAACTCATTTATTATAAACTTTGTTAGTGTTGGTATTGTTTAATTAACTAAATGAATAATACTGCAGATATTTGAAAAAATGATTTCTGGCATGTACCTGGGAGAACTTCTTCGTAAAGCTCTATTTAGGATGGCTGACGAAGCTGCTCTTTTTGGTGACGCGATTCCCCCCAAACTAAAAACTCCATTCATTTTAAGGTCTTCTTTAAAGACTCCAGTTTTTTGTGTTAGAATATTAAATTTAGAGATGGCAATTGTAACCCATTTATAATGTGGCTCAAATGGGCAGACTTAAACGGGTTGAAACTCATCCAAAATGTCTTCATATGTATAAAACCTTCCAAGTAGATTTGCAGAGAAATAGATTATATGGATGATATTATACTAATTAAGTTTTTGTGGTTATGGTCAATTAATAAACTAAAAAAAAGGAATAAAAAGATTGCTTGCCTTTCAACCCAATCCATCCTGAACTCGTTTTGTCATGTTACTACATTAAGTTAATGTTTTTTTCATGACTCCTAGTGCTTCTGAGTTCTTACGAGAAAATGTACTTTTCTTCTGAGTTTTAGCTATCTGTAATCTGCTACACATCTATCTAATGGAGCACAATCTTACTTTCTTTGTGTCGTAATTTGCAGGACACCTGAAATGTCTGCAATGCATCATGACACTTCCTCTGATCTCAAGGTAGTAGGGAGCGTATTGAAAGACGTATTTGAGGTACATCCTATACATACTTTTTCTTTCATAATCTCCCACAGTAACTTTTAGCACCATGTCAGACTGGTTGGTGGGCTAAAGGTTGGATCAGGAAAAGTGGAATAACATTTTATTGTTTTTTGTAATAAACATGCTAAATATGATTGGCAAAACTACGTTTTCATAGTGATAGTAACGTTTCTTTGGATGTAGTTCAGATGTTTCTATGCATCTAAAAACATTTCAAATCATTTTTACCCACTCGACCCACTTGTTCGTTTAGTTTTGATTGAACTTGTTTGACCCGTTTAATTTTAGTCAAACTTGTTTGACCTGCTGAAGATCAAGTTTAACCCATTGCTATACAACTCTATGCAAATTAGTCCAAATAGTTGCCTTTAATTCTTAAAAGTCATGTGTTACTTTTGCAAGCAAAAGCTTAGTCCTTTATTTTTGTTTCTAATATTTATTTGAGGAGTGATTTCAACTTATCTATTGTTGGTACACCATTCAATAAGATAACATTTTATTGATGAACAAATTCGAATTACAACAAGATTATAAAGAAATTAACTACAAACTATTCAATACAAGAAAGTAAAATACAACAGAAACAAAGAACAGAAAAGAAGGCAAAACGGGCTGAGGGTTCTGTTAAACAGAGGGCCCTTAAAACTGATTTCGGGCTACCCAAGTAAACCCGTCAGTTTCCCAGGCTACAACAGCCAAAGCAGTATGTACTGCCGGAGTTAACCGAACAACCCAGAATTTACCTTCAAGAACAGCTTGAAGTGAAGTAAAAGAGAAGTATATATCAGATTTTCTTTAAGTGGAAGACACATGTTAACCATTGAAGCTTAACAACACCTTAACTACATGTGTCAATTGCTGAACTATAGCAAGTGTTGTTCCAGGAACAAATCAACGCCTCATCGCCCACGACCCCGGTCCCGGGCGCGTCGGGTACTTCGCACCCTCCTTGCCCACTTGGGGTGTAGCCCCTTATAAGGAATTATTATTCCTCCAACACCCCTCCTTATAAATATATTTAATGCTTATACCTCTTCCAATGTGGAACAAACTCACATTAGTTAAACACTCTTTCAACTTTTTATTAACATATCTATTAACTTGTAAATTTATGTTAGATTATTTAAACACATTAAATAATATTTAACATAAAATTTCCAACATCTATGTAAATTTGGTTCAAAGAATTCAAGGTAAAAAGAAAACGGGTCATATGACATAAAAGTGATCCAAAGTACATCCTAAGTTACAACCTTTTAACTTGTTTTTGTTAAGATCATTATTCCATTAATAGTTTTTGCTATAAGTTAGGATCCTAATAGTATATGAAACTAAAAATGAAAGACAGAAATGGTGTTTCTGGTTTCAACTCAACCTGACTCTTTGACTCTCCCATAAGTCCTCTTTTGACCCTATTTCTAACCCATCCATTTTGTTTTCATTTATATCGTACTATTAACACTCAATCTGCAGATAGAAAACGCACCACTATCAACAAGAAAAATCGTGGTAGAGGTATGCAATATACTTGCTACACGAGGAGCCCGGCTAGCTGCTGCTGGGATATTGGGCATTTTGAAGAAAACCGGAAGAGACACCATTAGAGACGGAGAGATCCCAAAGACAGTCATTGCAATGGATGGGGGGCTATACGAACACTATACTGAATACAGACATTGTCTCGAGAACACTTTGCATGAATTGGTTGGAGACCAACTTGCAAAAGACATTAAACTTATACATTCCAACGATGGGTCTGGCATCGGTGCAGCTCTTCTTGCAGCATCTCATTCCCAGTACCTCTAAGGTTTAACATATACAATCTTTTTTGATCGAGAACATACTCCGATCATAGTACATAATGATTGGACACTGTTGTTAAAATTTCCCTAAATATATCTCTTAGTTTAGGTGATATCCATTATGCAAAATGGTCTAATTTATGTTAAAAAGTGTATGAACTTATTTAGGATCCTGGAAGTGGCTTTGCTACTAGTTTTGTTAATTCTTTTTCATTTTGGAGCTCATTAAGTTTAATAAAAATTGGGAAATTTGAAATACTTTATTATGCCTTTTTTCTTTATAATTATTGTATAACTTACACACAATATTTAGAGAATAGTTGATCTCAAAATGTAAAGTTTGTATATGATCAAAGAGTACTCACTGGGACTACAACCGACTTAATATGTTTGTCGCGATTTATGGAAACTATCTCATAATGTAAAGTTTGTATTAGATCATAGTTATAGTATATTTTATATAGATATAAATATTGTTTTCATATTTACACACAATCATTCATCACCACCTCTTGTTATAATCATCCATAAACCAAAAAAAAAAACCAAAACAATTTGTATAGTTCGAAGACGTGGAAAAGAAACCACAAATAATATATAGTATTGGCCGTTAATTCCCTCCCACCAACGACTCGAAAGAAGGTGCGCAAAATAAATTCTGCAATAAAACCAACGAATCGAAAGAAGGTGCGCAAAATAAATTCTGCAATAAAACCAACGAATCGAAAGAAAGGCGCGCGCGCAAATATACACAGCAAGAAAATAAAAAAAAGCAACGAATTAATCGAAAGAAGGGGAGTTAAGATTCGAGATGGATGCTGTGCAAATATGGGAGTTTCCGGTGCATTACACGGACACAATCTGTCATGATTTAGATAAAAATAAGTTCCAAGTGATATGAAAAAGATATAACTTATTAAACCAAAGTGAAAAAAATAATTCAATGACTAAAATTTTATGTAATGTTCGTAACCCCATATGAAAAGAAAAATGGCCTAAAGTTTGATTTTATGACCATAACATAATATTTTGTACAAAAATAAACAATAACTTCTTTTCCTTTTAATTTATAACGTATTATTGTACATGAGACCTTAAATTACACTCGTAAACAATCTTAAAGGTTGTAATCAAAGTCTTTAATCTTTATTTTATATATTTATATATATATTAGTAGATTGATTATAATTATAATTTCTATAATCAAAAACTAAATTCATATTTAAAAAGTGTAAACAATTATAAAAAAAATAAAAAAAATCCTCATTGAACTACTATATCATCTTTAAATATATATAAAAGAGAAACCTTAATTAATAATTGAAAAAGTATAGACCTTTAGATAAAATTCAACTTTTAATTAGAGTCATTAGATTAAATGATGATGTCATATACCTTATTTAACTTATTTAGATTTAATTTTATTTTAATAAATTTAGATTATAGTTATTTCTTTATTTAAGTTTGTAGACATTAATAATTAATGTTTTTAATGATATAATTATGAAAACTAATATCTTTATATTTTACATCATTTTATATCTTTAAAACTAATTTTTAATTCTTTACAATAAAATTTTCTTTTTTTAATGTAATACGTTTTTATTAAATTATATTTTTGTATAGGATTTTTATCATATAACCTTTTTATTAAATCAGTTCTTAATAAGAATTAAAAAACAAATATTGAGTCCATAGTAAGCTATCACAATTATATATCAGAAAAATAATTGTAAGAAAATTGTAATGATATTATGCATAATTTTAACTTAGATTAATGCAACATGTGATATATAGATTGATAATTAAATTGATTAGTAATTTTAGTGTATAACTAAATTATTTAAGCAAAACGTTAAAACACATGTACAATGACAATGCAGACATATTCGGATGAATGAAAGACATCCAAAGAAACGAAAACCTTACTTAGCGAGACATCTAATAGATGATGTATTTATTTTTCAACTGTCTGGTCACTGTTAGCCGGAATCTAAACGACCAATAGTGTAACTTTATTTTTTTTAATGGTTTAATTCTTATTTGGCTAAATATTAGTCAACTTCTTATGATATTACAAAATTTTAACATGTACTTAATTATATATGTTTCCCCGTATTACGTGAGTAATAATCTAATTTATTAAAAAAAACAATAAATAACATAATTATGACATATTTATGATACCATCACAACGTAATTTAGTCATAGTAATTCATAGTAATTTAGTCTCGTGACACGAATGTTCAAAAAAAAAAGTAAGTTAAAAGGAGTTCGACTAACCTATACACTGTTTTATTATATTATATATGTATTATTATATATTATTTATGGTATATTATAATAATTAAAAAAGGTATATTTTGACAAACCATATAGAGTATAAGTATTAATATTGTCATTGATAAAAGTTGAAATAATTAAATATGATCTAATGGCTCTAAATCAAAGATGAAATCCATCCAAAGGTTGCTATTAATTTAGGAACGAATTTAGCACCTTGTTATATATAGATTGGTAGATGGTTCAATCATCTGAGCCCATCAAGTTATGCTTGTCGTTCGATAAAGTGTTGATTGTGTATTTTGTCTTCCTAAATATTACTCTACAAATTAGCTAACTATATCTATTTCTGGAATGATTCTGTGCATAAAGAGAAGATTTAAAGTAATTCAAGAGCACTTTCCTTGGTTAATATCAGGTTGTGGAGAATGGGATATCCTTTATGATATCGTTGGATGGACAAAAGACAGGATTTTATGCTGATCATCGTGAAAACCGTCAAATCTTATCTACTAGATGCTCAAAGAGTACTTGACATGTGCTGCTATACTGGTGGCTTTGCCTTAATTGCAGCTCGTGGTCATGCTTTGGATGTCTCTCGTAATTACTGATTTACTGTTTCTGTATTTTTCATGATGATATCGTTCTACCAAGTAAATTATTATCCTATCGATGTGTGTTTTATTCTCATCCAATGTTGTTTGTAAAAGAGGCATTGATTCATCAGCCTCCTGCTTTGTAACTAGCTAACAAGCGAGGATATCATTTTTGAAACAAGATGCGACTTGCTTTTACGAAGAATGCTGTTACAAGAAATGAAGTATGAAACTTAGTCATATTAGATCCCCTTAAGCTATCAACCTACAGTTATAGGTCTAGAGACAACTTCTTGTCATTATTCAACAGGTCTAGAGACAACTTTTTGTCATTATTCAACAGATAATATTTATTATTAATTTTAGACTCTTATTATATAAAAATATAACATACAATATTTATTAACCACTAGAGTGCAGGCCGTGCGATGCATGGCCAGATAAAACTAAATATATGATGCACGTTTTTGAGATTCCATTTTACATCGAGAAGTACTTCAACGTCACACATATATATAGTAATAATAATAATAATTGTGGCGTTTAGAAACAAGATGCGACTTGCTTTTACGAAGAATGCTGCTTCAAGAAATGAAGTATGAGACTTAGTCATATTAGATCCCCCTAAACTATCAACCTACGGTTATAGGTCTAGAGACAACGTCACACATTTATTATTATTATTATTATTATTATTATTATGCTTTCTCTCTCTCTGAATTGCAGCCGTCAGTCGGATAGTTTTTAGTTATTTATTTATTTATTATTATTATTATTATTATTATTATTTTTAATGAATTTCAGTTAGGCCCCAAACACAATGATAATAATAATACTCTCAACATCTCAATTGTTGTTGTGGTTAGATTAGAGGTATATATAGTAACTACTACTACTACTACCGCCCCCGCCCCCGCCGCCGCCCCCCGCCCCCGCCGCCGCCCCCCGCTACCGCTAGTGGAGAGTGTTGTTGTTCCTCTGGAGTCTCTAGAGCCGGTATTTGAAATCAGTAGGAGCCAGTTGAGATTGAGGATAAGTCATTGGTGGACTTTGCCATGACTGAGTCGGTTGTGTCTGACTGTATTCCTATCTGTTTTTATTGAAATCTTAGCTTGTTCATGGAGAAATGAAGACTTGGGAAACTTCTATTTTGAGGTTTAAGTTTGTTCTTGGAACTGAAGGCTTGGAGGATTTCGCTTATCTGAAGATTACTGGAGTTACTGGATGACGGGAATGTTGTTTGCTTGAATGGCGCGTTGAAGTTTTTTCGCAAGGCCTTCAAGTGGGAGATTGTTGGGTTTGAAGGCTTGCTGGCCAGTAGGCCCGTCTATTAAGGAGGCCTGTTTAGGTTTTCCTTGGGGACCAAGTTATTAACCCTAATTTGTCATCTATATATATCCTTCATATGTAATTGTAATCAATGGTTCAAAGCATCAATAAAAATTCCTAGTTTGCAGCCTGTGGATTAGGCCCCCCACTGGGGCCGAACCACATTAAATCTCATGCGTAGTTTATCTATATTTTCTGTTTTATCTTCTAGTTTAATTGCTTCCGCTGTGCTTAGCTAAGGTTGTTCCTAACATCCCTTTCCTTGCATTGTACTTATGGTTAACAAGGAATTCAAAGTTTTTCAATTTCTATAAAGTTTCGGCATAAGTTAGCCAATGCGAAGTATTGAGATGTGCAAGTAACTTTAGCATTGAATTTTTAATGCAGCAAGCCTAAAAATTTATGCATGTCAATTTGAGTTGTAATTTATTGTTTATATGTTAAGCCAATGAGATAGAAAACTATAGTTTTTAAAGAAATTGGGTCTGGCAGGTTAAATTCACTTTTTGACATAACCAAAGGGATTACATTGTTGTAAATTAACATCTTGAGCTCGAATCATTTTTTATGACCTGATTAGACAAAAAATAGTTGGATGGTCTAGAAAGAACTAATGAATGAAGATGTAGGTAAGGCATTATGCATGTCAATTTGAGTTGTAATCTATTGTTTATATGTTAAGCCGATGAGATAGAAAACTTGTGTTTAAGATAAAAGCATTATACGACTAAAACAAACTGTTGATAGTGTTTGTGCCCCGTCTCAACACTACCATTTCAAGTTGACCCTGCTCGTGTCAATTTGAAGTTAAGGTGACCCATTTCAACCCAAACCATTTCAACTTTTACATAACAAGCCATCGTTCCCCAGTTTTCTTCTAACTTTCTGCAGTCCTGTGCAAGATGTTACTGATTCCTGCAGGACTGGAGCTGCAACAAATGTTATCTTTGGCCTCGCATTGGGATACAAATCTGTCATCATTCCCATTTTTTCCATAGCTATCGGCATCTTTGTTAGTTTCAGCTTTGCTGCCATGCATGGGATTGCAGTGCTGCTCTTGGAATGCTGAGCACCATTGCCACTGGATTGGCTATAGATGCTTATGGTCCCATCAGTGACAATAATGGCGACATTGCTGAGATGGCAGGCATGAGTCACAGAATTTGTGAGAGGACTGACGCCCTTGATGCTGCTGGGAACACCACTGCCGCCATTGGAAAGGTGATTGGTTATCTTCTATAAACTTTATTTCTATAACGAAACTTCTTTTGTGCTAATGATATGTATATATGATCTTATAGGGATCTGCTATTGGGTCTGCTGCATTGGTCTCGTTGGCACTATTTGAAGCTTTTGTCAGCTGCGCAGGAATTCAAACGGTTGATGTTTTGACACGGAAGGTCTTCATAAGTTTGATTGTGGGCGCCATGCTTCCATATTGGTTTTCAGCCATGACCATGAAGAGTGTGGGTAGTGCAGCTTTGAAAATGGTGGAGGAAGTCCGTAGGCAGTTCAAGACCATCCCGGGCCTCATGGAGGGTTTTGCGAAACCAGATTACACAACGTGTGTGAAGATCTCGATTGATGCATCTATCAAGGAGATGATTCCCCTGGTGCCCTTGTTATGTTAACTCCTCTAATTGTTGGGACATTTTTTGGAGTCGAAACACTTTCAGGAGTCCTTGCCGGTGCCTTAGTCTCTGGAGTCCAGGTAATTATTATATCTTTGCTAAAAATGTTGTGTCATTAAGATTGATGGTTGCTGACAACTTATGAATTATGATATTGCTGGTATACAGGTGGCGATATCTGCCTCGAATACTGGTGGTGCATGGGACAATGCCAAGAAGTTTATTGAGGTAATTATCCGTTTTGTCTTTGCCATGGTGGTCAAACTGGATGGATAATTGGTCAAATGGTTTCAAGTCAAATGGATAAACTTTATATGGATTGGGACTGGTTGTGTGTCCCAACTTGCATGTTCCTTCCCAAAGAGTTGATTGTTTTTACAGTTATGTAGATTAAGCCATGGTTATTACTTGATGCGGGAAAATGGGCAGGTTGGGTAATGGGTTAAATCAGTTTATTTTTTGTATAGATTTGAATGGGTCGGATCAAACCCTTTTTGCCCAAAATATTAGATTTTCTAGAAATTAATAGTTGGTCAACAGAGATCATTCTTGTTTCCATATTTATCTAAGTTGTTGAATAGAATGATATATGGAGAATTTTTATTTTTGTGTTATCGAGGTTTAGGGCTTTTGGTTGACTTTATCACAGGCTACTGTCACACAAACTTGAACCGGTTAAGCCTCCCCTAAAGGAAGACTAGCCATGGTCGCTCCTGGGTTGTCTTAACCCGTTTTTTTTCAAGGTATTTTTAATGCCACTTGTTCAACTCATCGATGTAAAACTGAACCCGAATCAACCTACCTATTAATAAGTAAACAAATCAAGGTTATCAACTCAAGTTTTCAGATTTGGACATGGTTATTTCTCATGTTATATGCTGCTAAGTAGGATTTTGACCGTTTTCAATTGTCCATCAGGCTGGTGCATCAGAACACGCAAGAACCCTTGGACCAAAAGGATCTGAACCACACAAGGCTGCTGTGATTGGTGACACTTTTTGGGACCCACTCAAGGACACCTCAGGTCCATCACTCTGCATTCTCATCAAGCTCATGGCCGTTTCACTAATAAGGAAACTCTATAGAGAATTTGTTTTCTCCGTTTCACTATATGTTACCTTTAGCGTAGAACAACGCCTTTCACACTCCAAGGAAAAAAAGGGACACATAACCCGTACAAACTAAAAGCTCAGCAGTCCGACCATGGCTTTTCCTATCAACTAGTTGTAGAGTCTTCTTACCCTTGTTCCGTACTTAAAAGGAAAATTTTACTTACACAGAAACAATGCATAATAGGTGCTGAATATCATATCCAATACAGAAATGAAAGGAATAATAGGTGCTGAATATCATATCATATCCAATACAAAAATGAAAGGAATAATAGGTGCTGAATATCATATCCAATACAGAAATGAAAGGTAGCTTTAATTATTAACCTGTGACGCGACAACATCCACAGTTTTGGGGAACCCTTTGAACGATCCATAATTTATGGACCTGAAAGTGAGGTTATCCAAAATAGCAATTTGCACCCATTTACTTATCGGTCCATGCAACTGTATCTGGCACCAGGTATTCAAAAGGGCGTCATTAGCATATGTACTCTAAAGAAAACAACACATCATGGTAAAGATAGAATAACAGTAATGACCTCAATACGTCAAATTTTATAAGGGCCATACCTAAGAAATACGAATTGACCATGATAGTCCTAAATATCATTAGCTTAAGTAATGCTTCACCTCGTATAAAATAAACACAGATAAAACTCTCCACTGACTTATATCAGCATTTAGAACATCAAAAAAAAAAAAAAACAAATGATAACTTGATGAGTAACATTAAGCAAAACGTCAAACACCACGCCTGCACCCATTTCTAACTACGCAAAAACCGTTGATATTACAAAAACAAAATTCTAAATGCTATCATAACCAAAATCAAAGTTATAACATCTCATAGTATTTCTTATTATCCGGCCCTGCTTTTTGGCCACTTCTTCCAAACATCTTTTTTGTTCTTCAATTATTATCTATATAAACAATGAAATTGATCCAAATATTTAAAAATTTAGAAATTGAAATATGTTTCAAAAAGTCAAAAGCAGGCTTATGTTACAGAACATCTATAAGTTACATTGACGGAATCAGTTGATCGTCACTTCACATACCAAAATCAGTAAATCGCTGGCATAGAATATGTCCAAATTCAGCATACTCTTATCCTTGAAATAGTCATGAATGATTAAATTAAAAATCAAACCCAAACTTTGCGACACATTAAAATTTTCCCTTACCTTCCCCTTCCAAGAAGCCAAAGCTTTGAAGTAGATGTCGTACTGGTAAGTATTTACTATTTAGTAGTGTCTTTGATTTCATACAGATGAAGAATTAGAATGCTTTAATTAAAATAAATTAGGTTTAGGTTTGGGAGTACCTTCATTTGGGAGATGAGACGATTCTTCCAAAGAATTGCAAGTTAAATTTTATCATGTATGTGATTAAAGTCCAAAGTGGTGTGATAATTTAAGACCCATTCATTACCATTGAAAACACAGGCTCTGTGAGAGTAAATGAATATAAGGGAATTCTCTATTGCTGCCGTTAGGAACAGCCTTGGCCTTAGCACAGCGGTAACAATTAAACAAGAAGATAAAACAGAGATTAAATAGATAAACGACACAAGAAATTAACGTGGTTCGGCCCCGGTGGGGGGCCTAATCCACTGGCTGCAACTAGGTTATTTTATTATGCTATGAATCATCTAAATTACAATTACAATTGATGGGTATATATAGGAGGACAGCTAGGATCTCTTGCTTGTTGAACAAGGAAACCAATTTGGGCTTTCTAATCAATAGACAAAACTAGCAGGCCCATAAGGCTTTCACAAACCCAACCACTGCAACCCAAATCGACTTTGAGCGATGCATGATTGAATGGGATAGGTGGATATTTTGACTCATGCAATTTTGAATGGGTCACATCAGGCTATGTACTATTTCTAACAAAGTAAGCAGTGAAACTTGCTTAAAGCGTAATACCTCCTAAATCAATTTGTTCATAAGTAGATTGGTTTTGTGATATTCTAACTTTCGTAACATATTTTGCACAGAAGTGTTGGTGTTAAACTGATGTGACTTGTTTCAAACTATGCAAGAAAATTGCCCCTTTCAATCCATTACCCAATCTACATACTTTGCCACCTCAAATGAATGGAGTACACTTGAACAGATTAGGGATCAAACTCTTCCGATCAATAATATATATGAAAGGTTTGGTCGAGTTCATTCTTAGAGAGAAGTACCTTGTAAGATCATAATCCTTTCCAAATATAATATTATCACGGATAATGCCAGAGAGAATCCAGGGAATCTACAGATCCAAGCAAAGATAACTAATAAGTTATAAATCTATGACTCAAATAAAGTATGCGCTCATCATATTAGTGAAGTTATTATCAAACCTGCAGAACATATGCCGTAGACCCACTTGAATATATAGAACCCTTCATAAGCTTCATTTTTCCAAGGATAGAATCAGTAAGGATGATCTACCAAACCAGCCTGAAAACATGCATTTCAAATTGTAAAGCCGACAATTAACACAATCTTGAACAGTAGTAAGAATCTATGAGCTCTTGTATAGAGTGGTATCTGTGTATCATGGCTTCTTCCCTTAATATAGAACCTTAAAGATGTACCAAATATCCTCCATTTACAAGAAGCATGAAAAATATTTATATCACATGTGTCCTTTTAAGAGTACGTATGATTAAATAACCAAATGGTGATCGATAGTAGGTGTCAATTTCGACCCGTTCTTGGGAACGGGTTGATTTGGGCTATAAATTATGTCAAATAGGTGAACTAAAAAAAATGAGAAGTGATATTAATACCACTTATTTTGATAAATTTATCACAGCTGTGCAATACTGGTTTATACAGTCAGTTGTTAAACTTGTACGTTGTGGTACATCCATCAAAAGTCGTGCACTTCCCAAGAAAAATAGAATCTGAATTTAGAAAAGGACAAACGGGTTAAAAGACACCCTTTTTTAATGCATACAACCTTGTAGATCAATGGTCAGATATTGAGATCATTGTTGTTTATTATTCTAATAATATACTTTTCATGTGTGTATGTGCATATATATATATACAAATTTTAAAATGGACAAACATGTGCTTGATTAATGGTCAATCCAGCCAAAAAAAACACCATGTGTTATCAACCCACCGACCCTCTCATTTTCCAGC
Organism: Erigeron canadensis; assembly: GCF_010389155.1. Taxonomy (NCBI): domain Eukaryota; kingdom Viridiplantae; phylum Streptophyta; class Magnoliopsida; order Asterales; family Asteraceae; genus Erigeron; species Erigeron canadensis. The sequence continues at coordinate 878,875 of NC_057767.1, forward strand.
TCAAGATATAGTAATTTAAACGACCAAACGAAGTGGTAGAGTCCCAAGAACAAAATTGACCTCTCCAATAACAGCAACCAAAGAACCCTTTGGAATTGCAAGATTCACATGATTCAGAATCGGCTCCTTGACTTACTGGTCACTGTTTGATGATGCACAACAGCATCTTTCATGAAACTATCCATTTCTTCGCAGGGTTTAGTATTTGGGGGTGTAACTCGTGTCAAAGCATGTTCCCGTCAAAACAAGTATTTTTTTTTACAGATTGGCTTGAGGTTGACCAAAAACACTTTTTGTCCACTTCTTTTATAGATAAAATGGTTTCAGTATGTTTACAATTTTCCAGAAAAGAAATTAGAAGGTTTCATGAACTCAATATATAATCTAGGCTTTTGACCCATTTGACCATTATAAAACAAATTTGACAGTTATCCTTTAGTTTTTGAGCTTATTTATTTGTTTTACGTGTTTGACTCGTTTAAGATAGCACATAACCTTAATCTACCCATTCATGTATCGATGAATTGAAATGCCACCTGTATCAATATACCTTAATGTGGAGAGTAATTCTTACTGACAAATATTTGACTTCTAAAGATCATGTTTTCATCAACCAGCTAGTAAACCAAGCATACATTTTCAAAGTTCGGATGTTTGTCAATAGCCCTCCTGCCCTTCTAACCCTGTCACAGTGTTACATGTCGTCATAATGTAGACTAGTAACCCAATATTATCACAGGCACTCCATACCCAGTTCATTCACAGTGTTATGCTTAAATTTATAGAGTGATCATAATGTTTTTTTTATAGTGATTTAGGGCTTACTACAATATTGTTCTGTTGACTGTAAGAAATTTTGGTAAGTCACTGTTTTGAGTTTTTGACTTTTGGTGCAGATGTTTTGATGTACATTACCTCATACCGTTTGTTTAACTTAGGTAATTTGTATATATTAGGTAATTTGTATATATTAAATAGACATTGAAGCTTTGATGGATAAACATTATCGATGTCTATAATTCAACCTCCCCATATACATTATTGAGGTGTTAGGACCCAAAAGCCGTAAAAACAACATTGAGTGTTATATTTACATGCATATGTGAACACAATTGGAAAGTTCTTTTGACAACTTGGACAACAAAAAATTCCTGATATAACGTGAGAAGTATGTTCAACATGTCAAGCTTTGATCCAATTTTTTATGTCGTTAAGTGACCCCGAAGAAACGTGAAAATTACGTTTATATTAGGTGTCTCCATATCCAATAACAAAAGGACACATTCTAACAAAAATTTTAAATAACCATTTTCTTAACCATATATACAAGTTAATGATCACAAAACACAAAAGTTATCATTCATATATATCTTGAACTAATACTATAACCATATATATATATATATATAGAAAAGTGAGTATGAGGCTGTTATGCACTCAAATTGGATAAAAAACCCCTCACATATCAATATTTTAATATTTTGAATAAATGTTTAGCCCCCCATGATTTTTATGGTTTAAAAAAGGGTATGTGAGGGGTTTTTCACCCAACTTAGGTGTCTAACAGCCTCATATTCCCTTCCCCCATATATATATATATGGCACAAGAACACATTAGTCTATTCAGTGAAGTAATGAGCATGCAACAACATAACGAAATTGTCTTTCCAGCAGTTGTCTACCCGAACCGGAATGTTGGCAAGCCAATTCAACTAAAAGATGCTATAAAAGCCAACCAGAAATGGCTAGATTCACTCCTTCATCAATATAGTGCTATTTTGTTTCGAGGCTTTCCTGTTTCCACTGCCTACGACTTCGTCGAATCCACTGGCAACGATGACTTTCCTTATGGCGCTGTTGGTGCTGGAGCCAGAACTAAAGTTTGCAGACGTGTTTATACTGCTAATTAATCACCACCAGACCAAAAAATCGGTTTCCATCACGAGCTATCTCATGTATGATTTTTTTTTTTTTTTTCTGTTTATTTTAGGATAGTCAAAGTAAAGACACACACCTTCATATATATATATATACATGTTTTATTTGTAATGATGATTTTAGTGACTATGTGATAAGATAAGCGTTTGAGGAAAAAGGATTAACTAAAGATATTTGGTGGTTAGTCATGAAAATGACATAATTAATTGGTGACTAGAAAGATGGTAGTCAATAGGGGCTGGCTAGATAATAAGAGATGAAAAATCTTCTTAGCAAAACAATAAACAAATTTTCAAGGGTTACAATAAATTAACGTGTTTAATTGTTGATTTTTCCGAAGAAATTTTTATTAAAAAACAAAAATATAGTTTTTCCAACTTAAAAATAGCCCTTGCAAAGTTCATTTTCATAGTTTTCCTTGTTTTTTTTTTTTTTGGAAAATTTTTCTAAAAAGAAATGTTTTCTACAACTAAACAAGGGCGTACGTAGTTCTTGAATTAGTTGAAAACTTATCTGATGAATAATCATGATTCACAAATGTAGTGAAGTATTAATTACATTGTAGCTTCATATTATCTTGAAAGCAACATACTATAGATCCTAAAGAATGATCGTTCCATAGAATGGACAGAGCGAAAAGCTATACTTGAATAAACTTGAAATCAATGGTGTTTTGTGTAACAGCTTACAGAATTTCCGTCAAAATTGTTCTTCTGTGAAGTGGAACCAGGAAGTGGTGAAGAAACTTGTATCGCTTTGAGCCATGTGATTTACGACAAGATGAAGCAAAAGCATCCGAAATTCATTGAACGTTTGGAAGAGAAAGGGTTGATTTACCAAAGGGTTATGGGAAAGCAGTTTGATCCTTCATCGGCAACAGGTCGTGGCTGTAAGGCAATGTTTATGACCGATGACAAAAAAGTGGCTGAGGAAAGGTAATAGATCTTTGAGATTATATGTACACGTACATATTGTTATATGTACCTATAATTTTGTAAAGAGACTACATTTTGATATGTGCATATCACTATTTTTTTATTCATACTATTAATCTACTCATTTTAACTCGTTACCAATCCAACTAACCAAAATTCTTAAAAGGCCGTTTGGTTCAAAGATTCTAAAGGAATTTGGATTTTTTTATGTAAACTTAACATGACAATTGGAAGGAGATCTAATTATGTGCTTAATGGTCAATCCAACTCCATTTATTTTGACTGTGTTATCCAACCCTCTCATTTTCCAGCTCAAGATATTACCCCAAAGTAAGTTAGATGACAAAACGAAGTGGTAGACTCCTAAGAACAGATATGACCTCTCCAATAACAGCAACCAGAGAACCCTTTTGGAATTGCAAGATTCACATGATTCAGAATCGGCTCCCTGAATTCCTGATCACTGTTTGATCATGCACAACAGACATCTTCCATGAAAGTATCCATTTCTTCATAATGATGCTGAAGAGTTGTCTGTTTGCAAGTGATGAGGTTCATGCTCATGACATGATTGGAACTTGCTCAGTCGTCTTGTAGATATGACTCTGCCTGTAAAGAAATTTTAACAGAAAGAAAACACATTGTCTGTTAATCGGCAAACTTTATCTTGAAGCTGTTCGTTGATAAGAGGGCATATGCATAACTCACGTCAACAAGGGAAAACGGGTAGGTAACTACTGGCAAGATATTTGCAAAGGCGCACGCACCTTTCATCCTTTTGCTTCATCGTGTTTGTAGTGGCACTGGCAATCAACTGAGCAATCCATCTATTTACTACAAGTTTGTAACTTTATCAGTATGAATACATAGATATCATGTACTATAAAAAGATTCAAGTTTACCCACAATTTAATTTGAAGTGTATTAAACTCAGGCTACTAATTAGCTTAGAGTTTAAGAGCTTAGTTGTGCTTATGAGGAATGGAAAATGAATTAAAGGACAATGATGATGCTGAATTAAATGATCAGGAAGGCTATCTAATGAAGATCAGCGCATTTTTTACAAAAAGAACAAGAGATGTAAACGACTGACATTAATTTCAATGAAAGGCGTTTGAAGGAGATAGAAATGAGATTGACAAACACACACACACAAAATACATAGTTTCAAAACAAACATACTTCCAATACACATGCTAGATTAAAAACGAAGAACAATCGGACATGTCATTTTACAAAACAAACGGCTGTGTCATCATTGATTGCTTTCAATGCCCAACAAGGTCCATCGTACAATGTGGTATAGAGATCCTTAACGGCAACCATGTTGAAGATATCATCAGCAAACCCCCTATTAAGAATAGCCCTAAACGCCAGCTTCATGAGGCTTACGATCCTCAATTGGAAAGAAGCCTGACATGACAAGATCGAGAAACATATTCATAAAGGAGCTGATGATGATGATACATATATGGGAATATAAAAGGAAGGTGATGTGGTATATAATAAAAGGAAAAAAGAGTACCATGAGAAGGTGAACAAGATCGCATGGTGTCTGGCCTTGGAGAAATTCGGAATCGAATTCCCTCAACGTGGCTGCAAGGAGACCCAGATCCTCATCATCGTATTCATCTTCGTCGTCATCGTCATCGTCATCGTCATCGTCATCGTCCTCGTCCTCGTCCTCGTCCTCGTCCTCGTCGTCCTCGTCGTCCTCGTCGTCGTCCTCGTCCTCGTCCTCGTCCTCGTCCTCGTCGTCGTCGTCGTCATCATCATCATCATCATCGTCGTCGTCGTCGTCATCATCATCATCTTGATGGGCTTTCATGATGTTGAAACGTCCCACACAATATTTATTAACCAATAAAACGGTGTCCTTTGAGATAATCAATCTTCCAATATAGCCTATATCACAGTAATCCGCCACACAATGATAATAATAATCCCCATCCATGATTTCCAAACTCCTGCGGAGGACTACAGATTCATAGAAACATCTCGGATCCAGAAACGCAGCCTCACCGCCCGGACAACAAACACCAAACCTCGGCTCCTCCTCCTTATTTTCCATGGCCGGTCGATGATTTTGGAAAGAATGAAATTCATAAAAACCCTAATTTTCAGATCTATCCGATCAACAACTTATATTCCCATTTTATTTTTATTTTTTCTATTATCCTCACTAAATACTTACTTCCTATTTTCAGCCCTTAACCTAATCTACCTGTCCATTTCAATTAGGGCTGTAAACGAGCCGAGCTCGAACTCGTTTAAGGAGCTTTGGCTCTTTCGAGTCTTAGTTTTTAAACTCGAGCTCGGCTCGTATATTATTATGAAAGCTCGACCTCGGCTCGTTTGTCAAAAAAGAAAAAAAAAAAACTAAACAAGTTCGAGCGAGCTTGAGCTCGGTTATTGATCAAAACTAAGCTCTATTACTAGAGGCTCGTTAAAATAAATTAGGTTTAGGTTTGGGAGTACCTTCATTTGGGAGATGAGACGATTCTTCCAAAGATTTGCATGTCAAATTTTTATCATGTATGGGATTAAAATCCAAAGTGGTGTGATAATTTAAGACCCATTCTTTACCATAGAAGCAAGGATATGCAATTGCATACCCTGTGCAATTAAGCTTCAACCAATGGTTTAAAATTTTGTTTTTCAAGTTATGTGTAAATCTAACCTTGGGTGCATGCCCTTTTGGCCTTTTAATTGCAGATAGTCAGCCAAACAATCTTTTTGCATTTTAAACAAATCTAAATTGATTTATAGTTATTTGTCAGGTGGACCATCTTCCTAATTATAACGAAGAAAGCAAGATAATAAACATTGATTTAGGAAGCCACCGAGGATCTTTTCGTCAAGACATTACCCAATTCTATGGAATCAGGCGGACTCCTTATCATCATGACCAAAATAAAGTACTCTCACCTCACCAAGAACTGCATTATACAATATCATCTGAGGAATGATGATTTATATTCCATCGCGATCTCCAAGAGTGAAGATAGCTAGTGGGAGAACATTTTCTACGCCTATGGAAATGTATGCTAGGGGGACTACAGAGGCTAATCATTGCAGGCTCAAAATTCATCGTTTTCGACTTTGTGTATGGGGGGATTGGAAAGCTTACGATGGTTTAAACTACGACATGGTAATTAATGCGTTTAAAAGAGTTGCTTCACTAATTGATGTGGTCCCGTTGCTTGAAACCAAGGATTTGTTATTCAACGCGCCTCTGTTAATAATGCTTGTATCGGAATCGAATTGGTGGGGTGGTAATATATAAGCTTAGTCTTCAATTCTTTGGAGTAAACGGAGGTTCCATCCTCGATCCCTTGGAGCATTATCTGGAGATTTAGTCTAGATTCAATTAGATGTAGAAATTTGTTGTTCAGAAAAACAAAAAAAATGTGTGCTTGGTTAATTTACTCCACAAGAAGATTAATATAGTCAACTCGTTATCAAAGTACAATCATTTGACATATAAATGCCCCAATGAAGACATTTTTTTGCAAGCATTATGAGTATATGTTACCTAAACTATCATCAACTGACCTAGCCGTTGCTTCTCGTTTATAAACACATTTAAACCATAAACAAGAAAATGTACGTGTATAAGTCATATATAACATCTTTTGAGGTGATCTGTTAAAATCCTCATATCGTTATAGTACGTGAACTTAACTCCTTGAAACCTAATATCGGCAGAGCCTAACAATCAATGCAAAGCACATGTCAAAATTGTATATATATCTATGTGTATCGTTATACATACCGCCTCTGAAATTCATAAACTAAACCTAATATTTCCAATCAAAACACAAAAGGCAAAGCTAAAATGCTAATACACAAATATACATACAGATATACAAATTATTATAATTATATATACATAACTTGAGCCTAAAAATTGAGCTTAAAAAAAACAAAAAGCAAAGATACAAATTATTATTATATCTATATATCATGTGTGTATGCACAGTTTGCACATGAATCATTTGAGCCTAAAAATTCAGAGAATAGCGCAAAAAGGATAGCTAAACTGCTAACACACAACAATACATACAAATTATAACTAAATATAAATGCATACATACCCTTAGATGTGTATATATATATATATATATCACTTAAGTTGGATGCATAACAGCCCCATACTCACTTTTCTCATATATATATATATATACTAGTCTAGTACCCGCGCGTTGCAGCGGCTCCGGTTTAGAGCGCGCAAGATGCGATAACAGTAATAATTTACATGTTTAATTTTTTTTCTAAGAGATGCGGCGATGTGGTAATTTCAAGCGGCATCTTGTCTAATATTGTAAATATTAATCGTGTATTAGGTACAAGAATTAAACAAACCCCCATAAGTGTATATTTGTTTGCAAACTATCAAAAGAACTGCAAATTGAATGTCTATATGATAAACTTCTGGATTAACGCATGATTGATGAAAAAACTCGTCAAAATTTTGAACTATAGAATCAAACCCAACCCAAACTCTCATTTTTTAATCAAACCCAACCCAAGAACATTATATGCAATTTTTAATCAAACCCAACCTACAAATGATATATACAAAAATTTCAATTCGAGAAAATTCTAATAAAACCCAAGATATCATGTAATAGATATAAAAAACAATTAAAAAGTGAGTATTAATAAAAGATGCATACATACAGATCTGCTTTAGATCTGCTTTCTTTGGTTCTTTTATCAATAAATCCGATTTGTGTATTCAAACAATAATGAGCAGACCATGAAAACCAGCAGGAATTTCAAAATAAAATATCATTTTATTGATTACTATAAAAAGCTACAATAAATCAAAACAAGAGGATTAGAGAATGGCGAGAAGCTATGATTAAAAATTGCAGGTAAATAAACGATATTTTTAGTGGCGATAAGATGAGAAGATGAAAATCGTTGATGAGAGAGGTGAGAAGCTATGAGGAGATGGGTTTGAATTTGAAATGAAAACCTAGATTGGTAAAGAATAGCTCCATCGCAGAAAAACGTCCCAACTAAGATTTGAACTCCCAACTTCATGTGGATGCGAATATCTCAAATTTTGAGATCCATACTAACCATGATTTATTTCTATCATTACCATTGGTGTATGAACTATACCCACATAACCATGATTTATTTTAAAAGCAACGCACTAGAATCATGTTACATTCTGTAAATACTAGAATCATACGTATAATTATAGTACAATTAAAAATATTTATAGATATGAAATCGGTAACGAGTATATGATGAATCTATAGTATTTTCTTTTGTTTCGTATAACGTTTTCTTTTTTGATACAATAACTTTTATCAATTCAAAGCACTTACAAGGCAATCACATTTTCTCATCTGATAGAATCGTACATAAGGTTAAAATAGTAACTTTGTTATCCAGAATATTCTTTTCAAAACAAATATCAAACAGTTGTTTTCATTTAAAATCATGTTCATTCACATAATTAAGTAGGGTATAGGGATTTGAGTAAATATATGAATGTGGTTAAATATTCTATCATGAAGCATACTATTTGATGATTGATAGTATGTCATTCATAATAGGCCGGGTAAGCTAGACAAGTTATCAAAATGTATAAAATATATGTATGTTTAAGTTTATAAAGATTCAAACACACTTTGACAAGGTTTATTCATTGTGAAAATTTCACATGTAAGGAAACACACACACATTGACAAACATATATAACACGACACGATCTCACTTATAAAGCCTTTATTTGCAAAACGAAGCAAGTATGCGGCGAGGTGGGGTGAGCAAAGGCCTCCGTGAATGAAGAACTGCCAAGTTATCAATCAAAAGAACATCACCCCTTTGCCATTGCAATGCAACACACTCTTCGTCCAACATGTTTAAATAGTCATGCACCTCTTCAGGAGGTAGCGGTTCTCCATCACCGAAAACAACTATTTTTGATGGATCATCGTTTAACTGATCCTTGACTCCGTATGAAGTTGCAAGACCATTGAACCAGGTCTTCTGTTGTCTTGCCTCGTCATATCTAAAACAAGGCTTGGGACCTACTACAACTTTCACATTATCACCTTTCCATTCTAGCTTTGTTCCCGACTTGGCTGCCCTGTAATTTGAATATAACAATTAGTTCATTTGATCTCAAATGTCAACGGTATATGTACACGCTAAGGGGCAGTTTGGTGCACAGATTATAAGAGAATTGGATGTCTCTGTCATGCTAAGTTAACATGAGAAATATAACAAATTCCTTTCGATTACATTAGAATCTTCTAATTAACCAACGGCCCTTAAGAATTCTGGTTTGTTGGATTGGTCACGATATAAAATGAGTATATTCATATATAGTATAACAATATGTAGTCCACTTTACAAAGTAATACACTTTGTTGAGTATTACTTGCATTGGTTGTTTATGGCTAAGTGTATAGTGCACATATAATCTCAGATCTATACATACCTTTCCTCGGCTACTTTTTTGTCATCCGTCGAGAACATTTCCTTCCAGCCACGACCTATTGCCGATGAAGAATCAAACTCTTTTCCCATGACCCTGTTGTAAATCAACCCTTTCTCTTCCAACCGTTGGATGAACTTCGGATGCTTTTGTTTCATCTTGTCGTAAATCACTTGGCTCAAAACTATACAAGTTTCTCCACCACTTCCTGGTTCCACTTCACAGAAGAAGAATAATTTCGATGGAGATTCATTAAGCTGTACACAAATTAAAAACCATTGAATTTGAAGTTTAGTCAAGTACATGAAAAGATATATCTAAGAGATTTATTTGAGTGATCACCCAAGCTAGTAAAATTTTAAAGTTTTATTTAGGTAAAATTACATAGAAGACATACACTAGATTTCAAGATTATTCAAGTAATTAAAGCGTTTCGCCCCATCCATTTTATGGAACGACCATTCTTTAGGATTTCTAGTATCTTGCTTCAAAGATACAATGAAACAACCATGTAATTTAATACTACCGTTGGGTACAGAAAGCTTTTGCTACATTAAAGGAACTATTTGGTTCTCAGAATGTATGGGAATTTGGTGTCTGGTGAAATGAAATTTGAACTTTCTTCTTGTCATGTTTAACACATTGACCTCTAGAGACACCAATTTCCCATGCATTATGGGAACCAAATAGTTCCTTTAATATAGCAAAAGCTTTATGTACCCAACGGTAGTGTTAAGTTACATGGTTGTTTCACCCTGACCTCTGAGGTCAGGGGTTCATCTTCATCCCATGCAAAAGGCCGGAGGTCCTTTTTTTACCATTTAACTAGAACCTCGAAGCAGCCTCTCTACCTTGGTATGGGTAAGGTCGTCTGTCTATATCTTAACCTCCCCCATATACCGTCAAGGTATTGGGGCTCAAAACCCACGGAAGGTGGAAGTGGGCTGTTTCTTTCTTTATGTTAAGTTTATATACAAAAATCTAAATTCTATGCTGCCCACTTCCCATAAATTCTAAGAACCAAACGGCCCCTAAGTTCTATGGAATTGATTCGAGTTTGATGGTGGACATATTGTAAATATATGTGGGTGAATGTGTGTTTCGATACTTGCCTATTAATCTTAAAAGAAACATAAAGAAAAGTCATTCATACATGAGATAGCTCGTGATGGAAACCGATTTTTTGTTCAGGTGGTGATTCATTAGCAGTATAAACTCGTCCGCAAACTTTAGTCCTGGCTCCAGCACCCCCATAAGGAAAGTCATCGTAGCCAGTGGATTCAACGACTTCATTGAAGTCATAGGCAGTGGAAACAGGAAAGCCTCTAAACAAAACAGCACTGTATTGAAGGAGAAGAGAATCTATCCATTTCGTGTTAGCTTTTATAGCATCTGGAAGTTGGATTGGCTTAAAAATATTCGGGTTTGGTTTGAGAACTGCCGGAAAGACAAGTTCGTTGCTAGTTTGCAAGCTCATTACTTCACTGAATAGACTTTGTTCTTGTGCCATATTTGGTTAGTAATTTAGAATATGACTGAGACTGTGTTTTGTGATCATTAACTTGTATATATATATATAGAGATACAAGTAAATGGTCTTCAAAATTTGTTAGCATATTTGATATGATCAATTAAGGTGATATATATATATATATATAAGCATTAAATTTTTTATAAAATTTAACCACATCATAGTAATCAATTTTTTTTATTCTATAACAACGCATTAGAATGTTGTTACATAATCAAGGAATACTATCTAGAAAGGTAAGGGATCTGCTTAGCAAGGATTTAAACTCATGTCTTTTAGCTACTTAGAACTCTTTGTTAGGGGACGGTACCACTAGGGTTCACCCCATTGGTTAAGAAATACTATCTAGAGTTATAATCAATATTATAGTTTGTATAAAAACATTTATAGATATGAAATTGTTGACGAGTATATGATAAATGAGGATGCCATTATATATATATATATATATATATATAAATTCTCCATCTTTTCATATTTAAAAAGTGCTAAAAAAAATTAGTTACAAATTATTAAAAACCCTTAAAAGCATCCACAATGACAGGTTTTATAAAGTTTTATGCTAAAAAATATGTATGAGCTTTTTTTAAAAAAAAATCTCTTCAATGACATAAAATTTTGTATAACTTAGAATAAATATATTACTATAGTACAAAAATACATGTAAGGCAATACATATAGCTTGATATGTATTGAGTCTTCATCAACTCTTTCATCTTAAAAATTATATTATACGTACTTTGAGCAATTAAAAGCTTTTTATCATTAAAATGAAAAGTCTTTTTACAAAACCTCTTATACATTGTACATTTTTTCTGGCAGAAAGCTTTTCATAACCAATCATTATGGATTTCCTAATAAACCCTCTCGTTAGAAAAAGTTAAAACAGAGAATTTATTCAATTAGTCTTGAACTAATTTATACTTTAAACTTTTATCATATTACTTTACACTCTAAACCCATATATTTTAGAGTAAGATATCTTTATTACCATATTTACATCTATTACATTTACATCAATCTACATCATTCGTCGTCGTCGCCGTCGCTACCAATATTCCATGTCTCCTCCACCACCATATCGTCATCGTCACCGCATTACACTAACATCGTGTTAGTACCTGTCAAAACAAACAAGAAACTGTCTGTAAATTTGAAGTTTTAAATATTTTTTCGTAACTATTTTTATTCAATTACATGAAGAATGTATGTGATTAGTTTTCTTTAAAGGTTTTAATCATTTGCTCGCAAAAGAGTATTTAACTTACGTTTACTTAACCGGGTCTTTGCTATAGAGTCCTCTCATCCTCACTTTGTTGTAGCATAATATTTTCTACATATAGATATAATTATTTTAAAAATCTTCAAAATGGTTGATAACCTTTAAAAACCTTTTAAATCACAACCATTGAATTTTTTTAATCAATGGATCGATGTATAGAAGTAAAACTCAACATTAGTAATTAATTTAAAATTTTAAAAATCAACATAATAGTTAACGATGGACAATTTGTCATTTGAATTTTTTCAGGAAAAAAAAAATGAAAAGAAAGAGAAAAAAGCGCAACCATGAATTAAATGAAAGGAAATTATAACCGGCTGTGGCCGATTTTGAGAGATCGAAATTTCACAGTTTTGAGTTGTTCCAATCTCCTTGAATCTTTATATTGTTCAATTAATCAAAATTAGTTTTGTTAATTATTGGGACGGCGCAACAACTTTAATTCATTTGATTGTGGTTGAAAAAATTTTGTGATCAACAATTAGTGGGCGGTGGTTTTTCCACCGTTTAATTAATTCGCTTATTTGGTGTGTTCAGCTACTCAGCTAGTATGAATAATAGTCAACCTTCAAAAAAAAAAAAAAAATTAATTCGTTTTTTTATTTTTTGAACAGTAAAAAATTAATTCGTTTATTTGAGGGAAAAATTCATAAAAACTTAATCTTTTTACCCAAAATTCTTAATAAAGGGAACCTATTTAGGTTTCATCTATTAAAAGGATTTCATTTTTAAAAATTTCTCAATAAAGATAATATCGTTAGTTTTTATCGTTGTCTCCCATTAAGTGACATGTGTGCATGCCATGTCATTAAATAAGCCTATGTAGACATCTCATGTAGCATTGCATAAAGGTACACTACTCATTTCACTCTCGTATCTCTTCCCCAATTCATTAATTATTGATAATTCTTTTCATTTATCAAAATTAAAATGTAAAAAATGAAGATATATCACATCGGTTTGGTTGACATCTCCGTCACACACATACACACCCCTTTCATCTCCATCACACGCGCCACAATCATCCCCAAATCAAAACCCTCATCACCACCAACAGCACATGGTCAGCCTACAGAGAGCCGTGATGGGCGAATCACCCACAAATCTAGACGACTACGATAGCGTGGAGTATTGGTCAAACCCAGAACGCATCGGGTGGGTTACATAGCAAGGCAAGTACCATGTATTTTATACCTGATTATGATAAGGAGAAAGAAGACTAGATTAATTCGATTCGACGGTCGGATGTTTAGCTTTCGAGATCTGTACCGATAAAGCAGATTGTTCATTAGGATAGTAATAGATGATGATCATCATCTATTAAGGAGATTGTACAGCTTTTAGTGATTTTTTGTTTTATATTGTTAAGTATATGTATATACATGATGGAGAAGTTAACACAAGTTGCAAAAGGAAAGGGGAGGCTTGAATTTATCATCCGTGTAGTTGTAGGCCCAAAGACTACTTTCGTATTTGGAGGAAATTACAGTTGGGGGTAGGAAAAAGATTTTAGTGATCATGGATTATATATGGGATATGGTGGATCTAAATGAGATTGGTTTAAGTATAGATGTATTGGTTGAATTTTTAAAAGGACAGGAATGAATAACATTTGGGAAGAACAATGGAATGAATAATGGTGTGAAGATTGTGACGGAAAAATTGATTGGAGAAAAAGATGTCGTTGGGCAGAAAAAAGTTTGTGAAGATGATGATGACGTGTACACGCCAAGTCAATAGTCCACGTGGTCTTTTATTAATGACGTGGGATGCAGACATGTCAATTAACGAGTGACTAACGATAAAAACTAAAGATATTACCTTTATTAAGAATTTTTTAGAAATGAAATCTTTTTAATAGACGAAACCTAAATAGGTTCCCCTTATTAGGAATTTTGGGTAAAAAGATTCCTTTTTTATCTCTAGTAGATGTTGGATCAAGGTCAAAATTCAAGGAAAAATTCTCCGAGGCCATCAAAAATAGGCCCACCCTATCCTGCCATTGCCTCAAGAGTCTCTCCTTGGAAGATTCTGATTTTCTTACTGCCCCCTTCACCATGATTGAGATTAAACAAGCCATATGGGACTGTGGAAGTGATAAGGCCCCCGGCCCGGACGGCTTCAATATGAGTTTTATCAAAAAGTTTTGGGAGTATTTAAAATTCGATTTTCTCACCCTTCGGATGGATTTTCATTCTACTGGAACTATCAGTCAAGGTTGTGGGTCCACTTTCATCCCCAAAAAAGCTTCAGTGAAATCCTTAACCGATTATCGCCATATCACCCTAATTGGGTGTATCAGGAAGGTTATTTCCAAAGTCCTTGCAAATAGATTGAAGAAGAAAATTGCGAAGCTAATCTATCCTGGATGGGACTCTGATGCATAATGAAATTTTGCTAAAGAAAAACAAACAGGAAGCGTATTGTCTAAAAATAGATATAGAAAAGGCTTTCGATTCTGTGTATTGGGAGTTTTTGCTCTCAATGATGACACAAATGGGCTTCCCTCACCGCTGGCTTCTTTGGATCGAACTCCTCCAGACCATCAGTTCTCATCCTTCCTATTTTTAATAGCAAATGGAAGGCTTCACAAACATGCTGCAACGGGCTTCAACTTTGGGAATTATCTCTGGAATCCAACTGCCAAACCATGGCCCAAGTATTACTCATCTTCTATACGCAGACAGACGATGTTATAATAAATTGGAAAGTGGTCCTTTTCCCAACTCCAAAACCTCACGAGAATTCTCATAGCCTTTCACCTTGCCTCTGGATTAAAGGTAAACCATCAAAAATCCCTTTTCTATGGCATTAATCTTACTTCTGTTGTATGTGCCAGCTCATGTCATTCCCTCATGTGCAAACCCAGCGCTTTCCCCATAAACCATCTCGGAATTACAGTGGGTTCAAATATGAACTTGATAAAAAAATTGGGCCCCTATAATCAAAACCTTTGAAAACCGTCTATCCATTTGGAAAGCCTCTACGCTGTCCCTTGGTGGTCGTATCACCCTCATCCGATCGGTGCTTGATAGTTTCCCATCTTACTACTTGGGGGGGGGGGGGGGGGGTGGGGATAACCTTTGGGCTCCTGTCATTTGTGTTATCCATCTCTCCCCAAGAAATTGCACTCATCGGGTCAAGCAGAACCTTGGAAATCCATCGTGAACCTTGGTGCCCACTTAGACTAGTTTGATATTGCTTTGGAGTGTATGTTTACAGAATGTCTTGGTAATGGCTCAAAGTTAAGATTTTGGATTGATACATGGAACGGCTCCAAGCCTTTCTACTTACTGTATCCCGACTTGTTCAAACTCGAAGAAAACAAGAGCTGTGTAATTAAGGATCGATGCACTGGTGATGGAACCTTTTCTCAATGGCAATGGAACTGGACCATACCTCCCTCATCCTCGACAAGAATTACAACAACTTTTCAACATGCTCTCCCAAATTCAACAAGTTAACCTCTCGAATGAAGAAGAACCCTGGAAATGGCTATTTGATCCCTCTCATGGTTTTACCAGTCAAATCCATGAAATCTAGGCTCCAAAATGCAATATACGGCCCCTCACAATGGGTTTTGCATGAACGAACACACATATATTAACAAGACATATGAAAATGTCCACTATATGTAATATGTTTATATGAGCATATAATTGCATAGACAGACATATGAGATGTATGTACAAGAACTTTGTAAATTAATATTTAATGAATTTGTTAACAATCATATGAGCGTATATAGGGGCGGTACTAAAGGGGGGCAAGGGGGTCTAATGCCCCCCTCCAAATTTAAATTTTGTCATGTATTTTTAATTTTTTCATCAATTTTTAAAAATTTTCTATAGGTTTTTAACATTTTGCCCCTTTTTAAATTTATTTTTCATAAGATTTCTAAGTTTATCCTTTTTAAAATTTTTTCCTGGTACTGTCTCTAAACATATGTATGTAAACATGTAACTGAACATTTCATGAGATTAAATAGAACTTATATATGCAAGATGGATAATGTAAATGTGTTAACTGATCAATTTTTTGTTTCTGTTTTACGAGCATGTGTGCATGTTCGCAAATATAGTTGATTCGTAGATTTCGAGTTTATGATAGAAAAAATAATTAAAATAAGTGGGTTGATTTCTTTAATAACTTATCAGTTAAAATAATTAGTTAGTTAAAATAAGGATACTATTTCGTTTATTTGTTATTAATTTAATTAACCAATTAAAATATTAAATAGTGTCCTTATATTAATGTAAAAAAAGTTGCTAAATGATCATGACTTTTTAAAAGTTTCTAAATTAACTTAACTGTAAGTATACCATTTAGTTTTTTTCGTATAAAATGTTCTTTGTTTATAATAACTTTTAGGGTCCGTTCATAAGTGCCTAAATGTATATATAATGCATTCTCAAATCATCATCAAACCACCATATTTCTCCCGCCGCAATAATCCTCCCCACTCCCACTCCCACTCCCATTTTCTTTTTTTTAAGAAAAAAAAATAACCTGTTATAAATATATGTAATATAAATCAACCAAAACACCACCATGTCAAACCGATTTAACCCTAGCGACAACCCCCACAAGTTACTCGGCATGCCAGGACTAGCGGGTTCTAGGAGGATGGCGGTATTGATATAAGGGGTAGATTCTAGGAGGAAGAAATGACATGAGACTGATATAACAATTAGAACGTAAGTATCACATGCCTTATAAGGTAATCATATTTTATCATTTGATAAATCGGACATAAGGTTAAAATCGTAAGTAACTTTCAAATGAGAGTATTCTTTTTAGAACAAATATCAAACAGTTGTTTTCATTCAGAATCAGAACTATGTTCATTCAGCACATTTTGATCATTCAGCAAATTTGATGATTCATCCCGCACTAAATTATACGGATTTATCAAACACGCCCTTAGCCCCTTGGCTTTTCATATGTAAAAAGCACAAAGATGTAGGGATTAACAAAATCGAAACAAAATACAAATAATGCCAACGAATGTACGTAGAACTCTACTTGCACCCTCAAACATAAATCACCAAAAATCGGCTAACACCAAGTCAAACAGAAAAAGGGTAGTTCTAAACTAGACTCTTGAGAAAAAATATTCTTGGAAAATAAAATGATGCAACTTAAATCAAGTATCATAACATAATCTTAAACTTAATATATATTTTAAGACAGTTGAACTAATGACTTATTAACCAATCAAATTTCATCAAATTGATTCTCGCTTATGCCATCATTTAGATTACCTACAAATTAAAAATCCTAATAATCATTATTCAAATATATTATTATATTAATTTGTAGAAAAAGTTTCATTAATTTACATTTTTTTTGTTTTCCATTAATAGTTTACACTTTTTATCCCTATACTTAACTTATATTTATTTTTAGCCTTCAACATGAAAGAATTTTTTAAAATTTATAATCATTTAATTGATTAAAAAAAATTCGAAATATTATCTATAAAAAATTATTTCAAAACCTAATTAATTATTAACAAATATTAAATTAGATTTTTATAAATTATAAATATTAATATTTTGTTTAATATTTAATATAAACACAATTTGTTAGTCACTCAAATCAAGAGTACTAATTGTTATCAAAGAATATATAAACAATCCTAATTGTCATTTAATTATCATAGAACAGGTGATTAAAAAAAACTTATGCGTGTTTTGGGTTCGCATCATGATTAAATACATATACGTGAATGTCAAGTACACGATTTCAAGTATATTTATATTTTAACTCTTAGTAGTCTTTTATAATAATATCACATTATGAGTACAACTGGTTTTAGAATATTCTATAATAGATAAATTATTATAACATGTGTCTTATGAAATGACTACGGTAAACAATTCCATTAATTTGTTTCCGCTAATAATGACAATGACGAACCTATAATTATTGTACTAAAACTTGCAAAATATAACACTTGAAACCGTATATCTGCAAAATTATAAGCTTTTATGACTTTAATATATAAATATCTAATGTTGATAATATCGTAAATACCGTGTCCAGTGTTGGACACGGGTCTAAAATCTAGTTTGAATACTATAACAGATTTCAAAAAAACTAAACGAATTGTAATTGCAAAAATTAACTAGTGCTTCCCTGATCTCCTGTAAACAGATGAAACATACATAAAAATATCCTAATTACAATATCTAGTTTTCGGTTCCGCACAGTTCAAAGTTTTGGAAAGATCAATTCATGAGTTGGGTTGAACTCTGGAAATGGTTGTGACCTTTCAAACAAGTAATGATGAATGTTTGTATAATCTAAATTAAACCAACCTCAATGCATGTAACCACAAGGGTGGTGGCTTAGTGGTAAAGGTTTGGTCTCTAAAGGTGAAAATACCTTATGGCCCCAACTTCAAAAGGTAGGAGCAAAATATATATTCCCTTATGGCATGGAGATTCACTCGTGACAACACTGGGCTCCCCGCAAAGCGAATGGTCCCCCTGGGGATTAGTCGGCTTGCTATGCGGTTGGATACACAACCACACACAAAAATGCACGCTCCGCTCCATTCATGGTAATCACCATTCTGTAGAAGACTTCTTAATACAAAATGTGCAGTAGTTTAAAGACTCAAGACACAATCATCATTATAGAAAACACAATAATAGATATTCGATCATTTCATTTTTCTAAATGGAGTGAAGAAAAAGACAGCATTTTAAAAGCTCAAAATCATAAAATCTAACACCAATTATTCCACGAAATAACCAACAATTTTAGCTTCTTTTTAAAAACAAATGCTTGTATAAATAAATTTGCTAAAATTGCATTACATAATGTACACATATTCTCTGAACATAACTGCGTGTTATGATGAAATGCAAACAGTACAGAGGGGGGCCAAAAGAGTAAACATTTAAATTAAGAAAAAAGAACAACCCCGCACCTTCAGAATATGGATGTCCTGTTTAATCTTCCCCCTTTTGCAGTAACTTTTGCTGTTTATCTTCCAAAATAATTACCCTTTCACTATCAATCAGAAATATCGTATTCGCCTCCACTAAACTGGTCCATATCACCATCATCCTCCATGCCATTATGATGTTGATTTACATCATCTTCCATGTCCATTCTACTATGATGTCTAGAATTTGAACTTCTGCCCTTCAAACCAACATAACTCTGCAAGAATATAACGTACAATACAACATATAAAAAAGAATTATACCTCGAATCAAGTACTTATTGGAGAAGGGAACCATCTGGCATGTATAGATTCTATTGTCAAACATTTAACATTTAAAAGTGGCCAAATGGGCTGTCAGATATTGGATTAAAATAATTTCGGGTTTTTTTTAACATTGAAAAAGAAATTCAGGTTAACGAGTGATTTCCTACACATGTAAAAGTGTCACGTCGGTATGACATGCCAACACTTTTTCTCCCACTTTTTTACATTTTAAAATAATGTATGAGCTAGATAATATATTATTACAACAAATAACATTTAATATGTTGAATATACAGACATGAAGATTGAGACCATTTGAATTAACTTCCAAACCGTTTGACCTGTTCTGTTATAGCCATGTACTTGACTATGACCCTTTTGGTTGGTAGCTGTTGAGATATAACCCAAATCGACCTATTCTCATATAAATGTGTCAAAGTAGCAGACTCTAACATGTAGTTTATTAAGGATAAAATAAAAATGTATCATGTGACCAAACTGCTTGGAACAAATGACAATAAGCAAATCAGCGATTTAAGATGAACACTTTGGTAAATCAGAAAGAAGAATTTTCATACACACCTAAAAAGGGGAAGTGTATATGTGTATGGGATAACTGGAGTGCCGGACAACATTGACATAATATGAAGACTCGTATCAACACCGTCAATTACTTAAGAAGTTAGCAGACTGACAATCAACTTTAATATGAATAAGGGTATAAGTTTAGTAAAAGGTACTAGCGAAATCTGCAGACTCGTATCAACACCGTCAATTTCTTAGAAAGTTAACAGACTGACAATCAACTTTAATATGAACATTTTCTGACAGAAATAAGATCACAAATTACACGGATAAGAGGATATATATTTAGTAAAAAGTATTAAAGAAAAGCTTTATGATCATCATGAACCAGAGTTGATGAAGTCCAAAGCCTAATTCAAACCATAAGTCCCAAGTTTGGCCAATATACTAGAGACTGGTCAATTTGGGTTATGTTGTATCTCAAAGACTCGAAAGGGATCAAAAATTGAAGTTCACTAAAACTGTATAGCTGTTGCTAGGGTTTGAAAGCCACGCAAACTTTTCTATGCTTTCAACTTCCTATTTCGTTCTATTCAAAGATTTATATTATTATAATAATACTGAATTTGCAACCACAATCTACTTAAAAATAGATTATAAATGAACATAGATGAGTCAGAAATTAAAACCAGTCGGACTCGTACTGTAAGAATAATTCATTTCAACCCAAACCATTTCGACCTATTGTCCAGCCCATCTGACCCGCCCACCTCTAAACTCGACTCTGGATAGGATAGAGTATAACAAACGAAGGTAAAATTTTTGAGATTAGTGCAAGAAAGATTTAAAGTAACACTAGCACGGTACCCGTGCAATGCGGCGATGGTTGTGGCGCAACGGTGTGGTGGTGGGGGCGACTGTTGGTGGTGGAGGTGGAGACGGCAGCGAGTAGTGTAGATAATTGATGTAAAGGTAATTGATAAAAGGTTAATGGAGATATTTTGGATAAATGACTGATATTGTAATTTAATCATTAATGGTATTTTAGATAAATTCTTCCATAACTTTTAAAGAGAGTTGTTTTATTTATTAAATCGTATAAAAGTATAGATTAGGTGTATAGGGGAATTAGGATTAAGAAGTAAGGCTATTTTGGGTATAAAAAAGTGCTGAATTTCTTAAAATAGGAGAGGTCAATATGCTTTATAAGGGATTATAGAAATACCTCAGATTCCTTCATTTCAACTGAAACACGTGATCTTTGCCTCACTGTAATACTCGCTGGTACGGGGAAATGTTCAACCTCATCACTTTGCTTTCCTTCCCTCGCTCTCTTCTTCCTTAATATAAGTTTTGTTGGCAGAGGCTGAACAAAGAAGAAAACTTAGAGCAATATAGCTACAAAAATAATATCACAAATTAGGGTAGCAGTAAGTGCACGGATTGGGTAACAAGTCAAAACTAGGACTTCACAAAAATCGATTAATCTGATAAATAACCGAATTTTAACCGAAACAAATTGACCAGTCCAGTCAAATACCCAACGATTGGGTTTTGGAATTAGGATAACTGCCTATAAAATGAAAACTAATTAACCTAGTCAAGCATTTTTACTTAGCCATTACCAAAGTAAACCGACCCCCATGCTCTGCCCTGATCAAAACAGATTATTCGGGTGGTACAGGTCAAAATATGTTGGGTCAAGTTGACCCGTAACAAATTTGATCTAACATTTTAAAAAATAATACAAAAACTTATAGGATTTTGATGATAACCTAAAAAGCTTGATAATAAGATTAGACCCATTAAAGACAAACCATGACCTCAACCAACCCATTCATGAGTAATTTGGTGCAAATTTCTACCTATATGAAGAAGCAAATCAATATATATCTATATATATGTTACCATGTAGCGAGCCTCTGATTCCCCAAATGACACCAAGAAAGTCGTAGGATCATCTGCATCCTCACCCCGAACCTGTTAAAAGAAGAAAAGATCATAACACATCGTTTTGTGGAAAAAAGCTCGGAAACTTAAAACGTTCATAGAAACTCAGAACATACATCCCAGTGATATTCACGAACCCACGTGTAAGATATATCTTCACTTTCATCATATATATCCTTTGATAGCTGAAAATCATTCGTAAACCAATTGTAGGCATTAGAGAGTGCACTTAACATTACATCAAAAGACCCAAATGATGGCCAAAACAGACGGAACATAGATTTGTTAGTACTAAAAGCAGATTGTCCCCAGGGAAACCTCCAAAAAGAAAATTACCTCGCCAACCGAAGGAACCATGTAAGCCAAGAATTTGTCAGGTTTAGCTGCATCCGAGGTGCTTGCCACAAAACTTTTCATGACAGCCTGGGATAGAAAGTAAAATCAAAACAACTAGATTAGTTCACATAATTAGAAAACAAAGCTGGTTATACACTTAATATTCATAAGCATATATAACTGATTATTGAATGAAATACTTTTAGTGGTTACTGCTATGGTGTCATTATGATAATAGACAGAAAGTTCCAGAAGAAGGAGGGGGTAAAAAGAGGAGGGGGAGAGAAGGATGGGTGTGAGTTTAATGAGTCAGTAGAGAGGTCTTCTTTACCCTCCTCGAAATTTTGTACACTTAACATTCTTTAGCCTCCTCGTATGACACGTCTATCAGCAAGAGGGGGCAAGATGAGCGTAACAAGCAGGCTGGGTAAAGGGTCGATTTTGTTTGAACAGTTACTGAAACTAGCAATAGTAGTTCATACCTTAATTGTGATAAATAAGAACTTTTATTATCACTGTAAAACATTCCCATCTTGACACAACCATGCATATGTTAAAATAGACACCTGGGTAACTTCAACATGTTTGACCTATGCCCCTTGCAGCCAATAAAAACTTACTCATCCATTTGACCCGTTTAAAAGTAAATACAAACCAACATGAGAGATTCATGTATCAATGGGTATTGGGTCAAACTGTCACCTCACTATTAACATATATGTTTTAGTCCATCAATAAATCAGCTACATAAACTTTCAGTTCCCTGTTTCCCCGAGTCTAAAAACCTAGAAAGCAGACCCTGAGCTACCTCTTTGTACGCCTAAGATTACAGAACTTTCAAATTTAATGAATAACATGGGGCTCAAGCAGAGCATACCTGAGATTCATGGGCATCCCTAACAGCTTTGTCCATTTTGTTGTAGCTTTCTGAATCAACAGTAGGAGGACCATCAAAGGTTGCAACAACGAATTGATCACCCAGCCTGCAAAATTCAAAATTTAGCAAAACTAGCAAATGAAGAGTAGACAATGCTTCTTGTTGACATAATAGAAATTATTTCTCCAGCTGCAGGGAAACAACTCAGACTCCTATAATAACACCTCCATACGCTTATTTATCCTGTAGCTGCTCTTAGAATTTGAACTTCATGGCATGTCAATCATATTTTTAAAAATACTAGCGTTCCCCTAAGCAAATATAATAGAGGTGGCAAAATACTGTCAGGTTGAGAAACCATACCGAAACGGGTAAACCAGTATGGGTCAGGTTAAACACCTTTGGTCCCAAGGAACTTCTTAATCCATAAAAAAAAATTATTATTAATAAAAAATGACTTAGATGGTTCTATAAAAAAGGAATCTACATTAGGCAACTTCTGTGAGTTTGGCCCATTCCCACATTAGGCAGCTTTCTGGGAGTTTGACACGTTAACATTTTCTAACTTGACCCATTCATAATTGAGTGCGTCGAGTTTGCAGCGTCTAAATATAGATACTATAATCAGGGATCTTAGTATTAGCCCCAGTTGGAAGTTAACTCGCAAAACAAATATTTCACTAAAGCTACAAATTCATCCACCCATAGAAAATATCTTAATTTTTTAATCGAAATTCACAAAATGTTGCATGTTCATTAGCACTCTGTAAAACAAATGACCAAACTGACACCCATGCAATCAGTTTAAATTTTCAAGGATATTTGCACTTTACCAAATACATTCAAGAAAAAAACAAAAAACAGAATAGCAATGGACACCAAATGGGTAAAGATGAGTAATATATAGCAGAAAGATAGTCGAATACCGTTCAAAATCAGGAAATAATGGCAAAATTTCGACAGGCTGCAACTTTTTGTTAGTTGCATGAACTGGGTGCGACTTGCAAGCCTCGAATGAAGCCTTGATGTCCTTGATTTTCCTTTCCCTGATCAAAGCGGCAAAAAATGTCATTTGATAGATAAGCCTGCTAGTTCATCCATATAAAGAGAGAAGCAGAATACAGATATATACCTACTATTAAGGTTGTCCAGTAGGGCATTTCCACGCCTCTCCCGTAGTTCTTTCGCTTGTTTTTCAAATGACTGCATGTTGCATTGAAGATATATGACTTCTTGTTTAACCAAACAAACATATTACATAAAAGTAATGTGTTAGATATGATCCTAAAACTATATTGTTATTACAAAAATCATCTAAACTTCCTTTCATAAGTGAGTTGAAGTATTCAATGCATCTGAAAATATTTTATATGACTTTCAACCCATTCGACCTGTTATAGATCAGACATCACCTGAAATCCTGAATTGACCCATTTGTAATTAAATGGGTCCAGAATCCAGATTGTCACCTCAGCTAATGTATAAACAACATAAGCTTTGTGTTCACCTGTCTTGTTGCATCCGTGCTAAGAGGAGAGATATATTGCGTCTTGACAAGCCAAGCCATCCCTTTATCCGTGGGACGCTCCTTTCTTTTTAACCCATCTTTTTTAACAGGGGTCAAAGTAACATCCTCCTGCAACAATCTCTCGTCTTCAGGAGCAATATGTAGTACTTCATCCTTTGGAGCACTAATCCAGCAAGGAAAGAGTTTTAGGTGTTAATTGACTAGATTACATTCATAGACCGCTGCTTCTAAATTGAAAAAACTCAAAGAGTGTAATGAACTATTACTTGTAGACACTGAGATCAAGTAGGTCAAGTGGTATCCCAAGGTCTGGCTCAACATGCAAGTGAGGCTTATGCACCGTTTCCAGTGAAGTGAGAGCATATTTGACAGCTCTGCAAAGATCAGTCGTGAGATTAAAAGGGATACTACAAGTACAAGCCATAGATGTTACATGACACGTCCTAGACACGTCCTAAAATACATAAAGTGTTAAGCGACTTGATCGAATTTTTTTAAAAGTAGAGGGGTCAAAATTGAGGAGGCTCTATTAAAGGTTTCCCTATC
This sequence comes from Erigeron canadensis, assembly GCF_010389155.1. Lineage (NCBI taxonomy): Eukaryota > Viridiplantae > Streptophyta > Magnoliopsida > Asterales > Asteraceae > Erigeron > Erigeron canadensis. Next base: position 904,011 of record NC_057767.1, read on the forward strand.
ATTTTCAATACCAAACAATTCGGAAATCTGAATGGGGCCGACATGGATAATTGGGCCAAATTCCTTAACTATTATACATATATAAACCCAAGAAGAAAAAATCAATAAAGAGATACACTAGTGACGCTGTAGTCATAGATCATCCTCATAATTTATGACCGAGCTACGTAAATATGTTGTTCTTGTCTTCAAGATTGATTACTTTTGTTATAGATGTTACTTACCCTAGCCTGAGTGATCCCATATTCTTAAAGGTTTTGCGATTTCCTATATATATACATGAACCCGTTGACCATTAATGTTATCCCCCATTCAATAGATAAAAGTGATTTTATGATCGATTTTGAAGGTAACCTGTCTGTTATGTGCAATCATTGGCAAGAATACGCTTGCCTTGCTCTTTGGCAACCTATAACATTCTACAGCATGTGATGTTATCACGCAAACACCCCTCTTTCTATGCATTCTTTCGTTATTCGGCTTCAAATGACCAGAAAATTACATGGTTTTTCCCAACCCTCCAAGCCGCATAAACGCATTTCCATTATAAAAATTAATAATATCAAGCATGTCATCATGATAACAGTACAGTTCAAAAACGTTTCATGGCACCTGGAAAATTCATCTATTCATCTATCCATAAACTTCAACGATTAATAATCAAAAATCCATTTGGGTAGTGATTGGTCCAGGTGGGTCCATCTATCCACAAACTTCAACGACTAATAATCAAAAATTCATTTGGGTAGTGATTGGTCCAGGTGGGTACATTCTAACAGCCTTTAGAAGTAGCTACAAAGCTTTATCTTCCAGTCATCTTTTGATATTGAAGGGCATCAAAATCAATAACTGGTAAACACCTTTATGTTCAGTATCCAAGATGACAGTCTTAAACATACACAGCCACAAACTAGGCTATAGTACGGCAACCAGAATGGGCAGCCAGAGAAGTTATGTTATATTCAAGCGTTTGGGTTTATTTGCACAGAAGTGCAGGGTAAGCTAGACACTAAAACACATACCAGTAGAAAAAAATCTAGAAAGGAAGAATGTGTACCGATCTTTATCTCTCCTAATAGACAGAAGCTTTGGTTGAGCTGTTGGATCTGGTAACTCGTCCCGGAATCTTCATAGACCACAAAAGTTGAAACAAAATTCAGAATCATATAACTCTTGAAGAAAAACAACTATTAAGTCGTATCAGGCAATAATACTCGCACATATATACAGATTAAGGATAAGCATGCCATGCAGCTAAATCAATGAAATTCAAAAATATCTTTAATTATAACAGAGCGACATACCAACACAGATCAAAAGTAGCTGGTGACAAATTTTGGGAATAAGATGCAGCGTAAGGCACAAAAGAAAAAACAAAATGATAACTTGTTAACATGACATACTCACTTCAACTTGCAAAGGAAGGTCGTTGGCTTCTTCAGGCGATTCTCTATCCTTTCACCGCTCAAGAATGATGTAGCCCTTCTATCACCCATATGTGAGCCACTAACCGAACCATGCGGCTTGATCCCCGAAGATGAAATATGGGTCTTTTGGAGGATTTTAGTTTGAGATTCCTTCAACTGCTGCTTAAGTTTTTCGTCCTGCCTTTGCTTTTCCATTTCTTTCTTCTTACGTAGCCTCCTTTCTTCTTCAGTCTCGACCTTACTTGATTTTCTTGCAGGCATAGGCGGCAAAGGAGCAGGCTTGGACTGATTTCTAGACGGACCCGCATGATGGGAAAGCGCCGGGTCACGCCATTTAGATTTCTCCATATCATTCGACTGCCTTTTATACCCATCGTGTTTACTTTCCTTAACTTGGTTATTTACAGGCACATTCGCAGGAGGTGGGGGAGGCGAAGGCGGATGTGATGGAGGTGGGGGAGGAGGCGGTGGGACAGATGAGCTAGGTGGAGAGGAATTCGGAGGTGGTGGAGGTGGCGGTTGTTGCAACTGACTATACTGCGAAGACGGAAAATACATTTGTCCAGGTGGTGCAGGCTGGGAAGGTGGCGGTGGCGGCGGATACGCCGCCTCAGGCGGCGGCGGAGGCGGTGGGTACGACGTAAACTGTTGTTGATTCGGAACAGGGTTAACAGGTGGTGGTGGTGGTGGTGGTGGAGCTACATAACCACCCGGTTGAAAAGTCGAATTCTGATATCCCCAATTTTGAGTATACTGATTCGGTTGTGGCGGACCAACCGGGGGAGGTGGTGGCGGTCCGAAATTCGATTGCGGTGGCGGCGGGGGAGGGAATGGTCTGTATGATGCCATGGCATGCACTAACTTAAATTCCAAACACTACAGTATCACTAGCTAACAGTTTTCACTAAAACCCTAAAAAACACTAATAGACAGATAGATACAGATAATTTATATCTATAGGTTACAATTAAATCAATTATATTGAAACCCTAGGAAACCTATAGATACAGATAATACGTATCTATATCAGTAGACGGAAAATCGAAACCCTAAGAAACCTATAGATACAGATAATATATATCTATATCTATTTATATAGAGAGCTTACAATCGAAACCCTAAATACCAAAAAAAGAAATATCGAATGTCAAAACCCTATATATAATTAAAAAGAAAAAAGATTTAATTGAATTGAATTAAATTGAATATATATAGATATAAATATGTGTGTATGTATATGTGAATAATAATAATAATAATTGAAAGGGGAGTGTTGAAGGAGAGTGAGATTTTAGATGGAGAAAGTGGCCGGGAAAGTGATCGGTAATATTAGAGGGGAACGGATTAAAGGAATTTTATATGGGGCACAAAACGGATGTGTTTAATTTGTGAAAGGTTAACGTTAATGGTAAAAAAAGTCAATATGGAAAGATTTATTTTATTCTTTTTTCCTTTTAAATATGTAAATTCATTTGCTCCGATCTAACTAATTTAGGCTGTGTTAACTAGGTCGCGCAAGAGACTCCTTTAATCCTCAATTTCTAACGAGAGAAAAAACCTTAATTAAAAGTTGAATAAAACCTGAAGGCATGATATTTAGTTGAATAAAACCTGGCTTCATCTGCAAGACTCAAACTCGTTCACTAGAGGATTTTATTTGTAAAAAAAAAATTAAAAGTCTTTCTCATATCTCGAACTTGAGACTCTAACATGTAAAATTGATTTTCTTAAATATCTTGAAAAATGAAAAAAATTTATTACTGTTCACAAGAAATTTTATGTTCATGCTTATAAGGTTTCCCCTTATACCATTTATTTTTTTCCGATTTTTTAATTACGTCAGCTTTATTCTATCTTGAAACATTGCAAAAACACCTCACTTTTTATAATTAGTTATTTTTCACCTATTTTTTTAATATTTTATTCTAATCTTTTTTACACTAAATTAAATAAACAACTTAATTTTATTAATAGACAAAATAAAAACACAAATAGATTTATAAAATTTAAAACAAACAAAAATAAAATAAAAAACATTAAACTAACTTAGGGGCTAAATTGACAACTTACAAATTATTCTATAAATATGTAGATGCTTAAGAGGCTTTTATAAAAAATTATTATCTTTTACTTAAAGCATCTCTAATGGTAAAGTTTTTACTCAAATGGTAAAAGCTTTGAAACAGCTTGAAATCTTTTAGATCACAATTAAATATGTATGGAAGAGCACCCAGTGGTGAAAAGTCTTCATAATAACGATAATACGTCTTACTAAAAGTTTTTCAAATATATTATTGCAGGTGCTCTTATCCACAAACACACGCTCACATTTCTTTATCATCATCTTCTACATACAGTTAAAACTAAAACTTTTACAACCATAATATCTATTTTGTCAAAAAGCTAAAATGATAATATGAAACATATTTTTTTATTTTTCTCACGTACTCTCCTTCCTCCTTTTTCATTTTTTTCCCTTGCATATTTTTTAATTAAACAAAGTTTTATTAAAAGCACTCAAAAATACTTACAAGTGTCAATTGAGAGGGTTGTTTTTAACCCTCTAAGCATACCTCTAGAACCAATCTAATGGTGTCAGGACAGTGTGTCAGTGTGCGTGCCAGTATGACTCAACCTATTATTATGCCACTCCCCCCCTACAGGTTAAATCCATTAACATTAGCATAAATCTTGGCCTCCCATTCAGATTCTTTTCAAAGTGATTTTTTATTAAATTATATCAAACAAATAAATTTATTGAATATTCTCATAGATTTTATTATTTATTTTTTTCTTTACACTTTTTTTTTGAATGGCATTCTATTCTACTCTTACTACTAAATTACACATTTTTTTTGAACGGTATTCTATTCTACTCTTACTATTAAATTACACGTATACTTGGAAAGTAAGACTCTCGAAAAACCTCATATTAATCCACCCTCATAAATGTGAGAAGTGGGACTCGAACCCAGGTGGATTCTCCCAAGGTCAAAGACTTTACCAATGGGTCACTAACCCATTGACACATTTATTTATTCTCTTTTACATTTTGTCCGTTTCGTGTAAAGTCAATCATTTAGAATTTTGAACACCTAATATGCACTTATTAGACACTCGTATTATTATTTATTATCATGTCCAAAATTATCTCAAGATCTCGTACAATGAATAAAGTCTTATCCTTGAACTACAAACCGTACTTATGGCTCACTGTCGACTCCTCCCCCACCACCATCAACGGTCGCCATCATCGAATTTTGCCACTATCGTCATCGTCACCTTGTCGAATTATGTGGAGAAATTTCCTAGTCGGCAAAAATTTATCCTATGTCTATTTGTGATGAACTTAGAGAACCTTTAATGGCATCAAGCTATTAAAGATTTTTTTTCAATGTCTCTACTATTAATATGTATGATATTAAATTAAGAGTGTTAGTTGAAGTTATAAACAAGTAATTTGTTAAAGAAATTCAAAAGTGAGTGTGAGTGTATAGAAAAAAAGGGGTTTGATCAAATAGTTTGAGCAATATCAACCTTTTGAAGAAAAAAACTATTCTCTCAAATGATAAAAAGTTATTCAAAGTCTTTTTCTTATAAAAAAACATTTTCATCAACCTCGCATTGGAGATACTCTTATGACATATAAATTTGGAAAATGATTGATCCCTCTAAACATTCACCTAAAAATCTTCTTAAAATTTTATGAATGTGACAAGTGGATTTAGTCACTTTTCCAATCTCCTTCCTTAAATATTCACATGTAACCATCAGAGCCAGCCTTGTCTATGGGCAAGCTGGGCTCAAGCCATAGCAACACATAGATTGTGGGCAACAAGTTTCCAGTAAGCCCATAGCAACACATCGATTGTGGGCAACAAGCTTCCAGTCCAAGTTGATGTTATATACTAGGCTCAATTTTTATTAGTCGATTGGCATAAATTATAAGGCTTCTTTTGTTAGCCCATTAAATTGAAAAGCAAGGGTTTAATCTTTGAAAATAACACGTTGGGATATCCAAACTTCACTCCATAGTAGTTCCTTTTTTTTTTCCATGAGTTGACCAGATTCAAAAACTCCATCAATCATCCTTCACATCAACAAGTAGTCAATCCCAGTGAGTGCCGGGGTTTGAGGGAGGTATAATATAGATAATCTAACCCTTATCCAATGGTAAAGAGGCTGCTATCCTAAGGACCTCCGGCCTAGGGTATTACCCTTAAAAAATTAGTCTGGACGATTAACCGGAACAAAGCCGAAAGATAAAAGGAGATCTCGATCTCAGATCTAGAGAGAAGCCAGAGAAAACTCTCTCAGATCTATGTGAGTTTCTAACGTTGGTATCTTCTTTTTTTTTTCTTTTCTTTTTTTTTCGGTCATACATATTTTATGAAGCATCGAAGATATATTTTCTTTTTATATTGTGTTTATTATGTAATTTGTATGTTCTTTTTTTGAAAAAATCTTTTTGTTTTTTTGTTTAGTTTTTCTTTTGCAGAAGCCCACCACATAAAAGGATTTTTCAGAAAATTACAAACAAATATTGTTGGGTTTTTTAAGTGATATATTTTTATTCTATCATATCTTTTATGTTTTGATTATATATAGTCTAATAGAACTTACGACATTGTTTAACTTGTTTAGAATATATATTATATTTTTGTAGAAGTCGAACAATTATGCGGGGCATAGATGCCAAACAAACATGACCCTTGAGGAGTATGAGAAAATGGTGGATGATATTATACGTGGGTTTTACCAGCTATCACCAATATCCGGTAGTGCTCAAAATCAGCATGGTGATGAAATGCCTAACTTAATTAGGTTCCAAACCTTCACAAATTTGTGTTATACTGTTAAGTTTTTGCAATTGACATATTATCTATCATCTAGCTTAGAACATCCAAATATATAAGAATGACACTGGTCACCATCCGATATATTAAAGGAATTTTTATTTTTTGGGCTAATAAATTAAAATGATTAATCACTCCCCAATAAATATTAACTATCGAATAATAAATATTAACCATTGGGTTAAACCCCAGTGGCCAGGGGTGTTTCACTAAACCTGTTATGCGGGGTCTCGAAGGAGTTTACTCCAAGGTCTCGAGTTCGAGCCTTGATAGGTTCTCCTCGATAGTATTTTTCAATTAAGAAGGTGGTATGGTGAGAAAGACTATTTAAGATCCGCTTAGTGCGAGACCCTTTCGTTATATGATTAACCCACATCATACACGTTTAAAATAAAATTCATGTGTAAAAAAAAAAACTATCAGATATAAATTAAATAAAAATATGACATAGACAAAAACACCAAAGCCTTAATTGATTGGATCTCCATATATGTTTAATTAATTAACTAATCAAAGCTATTATTAAAGCTAGAAAGGCATCAAAGACAAACACGCAATTTGCAAAACCCAAAATTAAAACCAAACATTTCCATAAAAAAGAATAAAAACAGTTACTTACCAAAGTTTTCAAAATTCATTATTATGTTCTTTCAGCATAAAAATTCCCAACACATATCTTGTTTCAATCAAATTCATGAAAAATAAAACATGGGTTTTCTTAATTAGTTCATTTTATGAAATGGGTCATTGTCATAATTTTGATTTAGGTCAAAAATTTTGAGTCTTTAAAATTAAAATTTATATAACATGGGCCATGCTCTGTTTTTTCGTAATATATAAATCAAAATATAAAGGAAAATAAAACACGGGTTTTGTTAATCTCTATATTTTATGAAGGGGGCCATGGTCAAAATTATGATTTAGGCCAAAAAAATTGAATCTTTAAGGTTATTGAATTTGGGTCATACTCTGTTTCTTCTCAAGTATAAAAAGATGTAAAAAAATTAGGTTTTTAGTTTGAATTTGAATATGGGAAGTGAGAAGAAAGATATAAACCAAGTGGTTTTGAAAGTTGGACTTGCTTTAGTGTTTTCTCTTGGTGGGATGTTTTTTTCTTTTATTAGAAACAAAAGGATCAAACCTTCTCAATCTCCAAAATCTTCAGGTTTGTGTTTTTTTCTTTTCTTCTTTTTGTTGAAAATTTAGCTTAATTTATGTAGACTCTGATGCAGGCCTTTGAAATAGCTTGCTTGACGACTAGGCCACCTTGGTGGTGATTTTTGTTTTTTTTATGTATTTAAGTTAATGGATATATACTTGTTTAGATTGTAGTGATCATGAAAGCTTATTAAAGGATTCAAAAATTGAGGTTCATGTATCTCATAAGGCACCAAATTCTCTCCAGTTTGATCCTTTAGCTACCGATAAACATGTGAGTTTCTTTTTTTCTTTTTCTTTTTTAATTTTAGTATAATAATAATAACTTGTGTCAACTTGTAACACAAAGTTTTAAATACTTTGGTAGTTTTGATGATCTGTTGAGTATTGGTTGGTCTTATATTATTTTATTTTCCAATCTACATGCATTAGTTTGGGGTTGTTTTCCGACCTGATTATGATGATTTGGTGTCGCGTTAGTATTTTTGATAGTTTGGGTATAGATATTACATACCGCGTTAGCATAGTCTGGTTATTTTTGGCTGATAATTTATATAAATATATTAAGCAATCTTGATAAAACTTTAATAATAGATACAAAAATAAATCATTAAGCAAAATATTATTTTTCATGAATCTCAGAATTTGATAATAACAATTTGCTGCGACATTAGTATTTCTGATAGTCTGGGTAGAAGTGTGAATGATTTTGTATATTTAAGATCAAAATTATCAGATTTGGAGAATGTTGTAAAGAATTTGCTCTAAAAACTTGTTTATAAGATCAAAGTAAAATAACTACTTGCTACTTGGCACCTATCCTTAGTCTTAATCGACAGATATTCGACGGTGATTGTGTGAGTTGAAGTGATCACTTTGGAAACACACATCTAAAGTATCCCATATATGAATTAATCATGTGTGATGTAAACATATAAGGTTTCTTGTTCTACTCTATGATACTTAAAGTTTCAAGCTGCAACATAAGTCTTCTGATATAGAAAATGTAATTCTTTTCATGTTAAAACATGATGTCTAAATCATGTATGAACTATATGTTTTTGGTGAATTTTGAATTAGATACAACCTTTGACTTTGAGGTCAAATGGTTTGATTTTCAACCTCACGTGTGATATAACTGCTTGTCTGCTTCATATCTAAAAGAAACCTTCGATTCCTAAAACTCCAGTTCTGCTGCTCTGCTAATCTGTACTGCCAACTGAAATTTTTTAGGATTTGATATGTAACAGAACTGATACTAGTTGTGATATCCAGGATAATAAGTTTGACCTCACTTTTCACTATATTAGTTTGTATTCTTATTGCAGGGAGAGTTGCATACTTCTGCGCTCAATCTATCTCAATCTCCACATAGCAAGCCTAACGCAGATATAGATTCTTATCTTCTACCAGAATTTAATGACCTCGTGAAAGAATTCGATATGACTGCATTGAAAACAAATCTCGACCTTTCAATATTAAATTCAGAACCGTCCCAAAAAGAAAATTTGTGTATCACAAAAGAAAACAAGGAACAAGAAATCAAGAATCTAAGAAACATGGTAAAAATGCTCAAGGAAAAAGAACGGAACTTAGAGGCCCAGCTAATTAAATCCTATGGTCTCAAAGAACAAGAATCTGCTGTCAGGGAGCTACAAAACCGACTGAAGTTAAACAACATGGAGGCTAAGCTTCTTGCTTTGAAAGTAGAGTCTTTAAAGACTGATAACAAGCGATTAGAGGCACAAATGGTAGATTATGATAAAGTTGTAGTTGATCTTGAAGCTGCCCGAGCCAAAATCAAAGTTCTTCAGAGGCAACTTAGAGTAGAAGCAGCACAAAATAAGGAACGGCTTTTGGATATTCAACAACGGGTTCAAAAGATGCAGGAGGATGAACATAATGGTGGTGTCGGGATTGATGTAGAGATGCGGTTAAATATATGTAAGTTGAAGGATTTGGAAGCTGAAGCTGAGGACTTGAGAAAGTCAAACTATAGTCTGCAGCTTGAAAAAGCCGAGCTAGCTCAAAGGCTGGAGCAAGTTCAAAACGTTGGCACATCACTTCTGGAAGACGAAAAAGTATGATATTTAACTCATTTATCTTGCAAATCTGTTTGAAATGGGATTGAGAAATGCTATATATGTTTTAGCAAACAAAATAGAAACACATACTTTCGAGGTGGGTTTTACAGCCCCTTTACAAAGGAATAAGCTGATTCGGGTTATATCTTACCTCTAAAGGGTCAAATGGATGAACTTTTAGAACTTGATTAAAATGATATAGGTTAGATTTGTATAAAGTTCAAGAGAAGAGGCAAAAATGTTTGTGGTTCAACTAAAAGCCCATATATAATCATCTGTTTCGACTGTAGTCTAATCCCACGATTTCGCCACCTTTAGAAACTATTAAACCACCAAATAACTTTTCTCTACATTCAAAGAGTCTTTACATAAAGGATGTTGCCAATTTGGCGGGTTTTAGTGAACTTCAAAGTTATACCTAGAATATCTAAGACAACTTGAAATAATCATACCAAGCTACTTGTGGCCCAATGGTATCTAGTTGTATAACATGAAACCTTAAAGGTCATGAGTTCGAGATATGGAATTCGTATACAATAATCTTCTTGTTTGAAGTGATTTACTTTTTAGCAACAAAAAATTTACGTATTTTGGAATTGTCATAGACAGTCCTAAACAATGGATTATGGGCCAGATAGTGGCAAGGGGTTGATTGGAGTTACAGATCTGCTTCCAGTCAACAGGTGGTCTATTCTATAGAATGTCTGTTCTGTTAACTTGAAGCAGGACCACACTCCACATTGATCAAAAGTGATGATTAGTTAAAGTTGGCTTGTTCTGCATGTTAACTATTCTTTTTATGAATCGGTAGACTGTTTGGTTCATGGGGATTTTAATATTTTTGCAGACAGAAAAACTTAAAGAAGAACATCAGCTTTTAAAGAAACAAAACGAAGATTTAACCAATGATATTGAGCAACTTCAAGCTGATCGATGTAGCGATGTTGAAGAACTTGTGTATCTTAGATGGATTAATGCCTGCTTAAGGTACGAACTCAGAAATCAGCAACCAGGCCCAGGTAAAACAATGGCTCGAGATCTCAGTAAAACATTAAGCCCGAAATCAGAAGAAAAAGCTAAACAACTAATCCTTGAATATGCCAACAAAGAAGACGGGCTCGGAAATTTGTACATTCCAGAACTCGATTCCGATCATTGGTCAAATTCTCAATCTTCTAACCTCACTGATTCCGAGGAGCTCGATGATTCTTTCATAGATTATCCATCTTCTCGTAAGAGCAATTCTAAGTTTTTTAGGAAATTTGTAAAGTTCTTAAGAGGGAAAGATGGTCATAACCCTGACCAGAACCACCAAGACCATGATCCTCGTCAGCACCAACGTAGTAATAGTAGAAACTCGTCTTTCGAACAATCAGAATCAGCTGGAGAATTTAGGAAGTCGTTTACTGAGTACATACAAAACTCGTCAAAACGCTCTATGGATTTTAAACAGTTGATGCATAGGTATAGTGACGTAGGAACACATAAAAGAATCGATTCCATTGGTGGTGGTAGTTTGGATCCACATTCTTCCTTAGATGGTCAGAAATCTGACTTGGTGAAATATGCTGTAGCTTTGCAAGACTCGGGTCCAAATCTAACAGCCAAATATCGACGCAGATCAACCTCCATTGGTTAGTTTGATAAGATGTCTTCTGTTTTTCATAACTTACTTAGAAATGTAACTAGATAATGTGATCTGTAAATAACCTACAAACCACACTCATAAACAGTTTAATATGCAAAGGATGAAAATAGATACCAAGGAAAACTTTATAATTTGAATAGCATTGTGTTTATGCTCTCTAGTTTTTTTTTTTGGCAAATGCATCAAGCACGGTAAGTTGTAAACTTGTAAATAGTCAAGTTAACATATATGCATAATTTCGAGTGTGTTTGTAAGTTATGGTGCGTTGTGATCTGTAATTTTGCAACGTACTATTTAACTGTGCATTCAGCGATTCTGCTTTGGTGTTGTGCGACAAAACCTGAATTGAAGGATCCCGGAAAGTCGTCTGTGAAGTTGCAAGTTAAAAAAGAACGTGTAGAAAAAGAAATTGTGTTTAGTTTGATAGAGAATATGAGATGCTGATTGACAATGGCAGTCGTGTATAGAAGTACAAAACAAAGACGGATAACAAGCTAGTAGTAATGGATGATAGGAAGTATAGAAGGGATGACTGATAACAAGTAATGACTGTTGATAGGAAGTACAAAAGTGATCACTCATGACTGGTAGCAAGTGGTAATAATTTTGTTTTTGTGTAAAGATTTAGGAGCATAAGAAAATTCCCCCCCCCCCCCCTTTTTTTTTTTTTTTGAAGGTTTGGAACTTTGGATGATCTCTAATGGTGACATTTTCATCTCATGAATGGTCAAATGACATTGCTCTGATTTAAGTACTTGCGTTGATATGGTTGATATTAATTACAATGTATATAGCTATTGTGTGTTTCTTTAACCCTCTTTAAACCATGTTAAACTATTATCAATCTATCACCCTTAATGACTTGCAAATTTATTGAGCAAAAACCTATCAGTTAGATTAAGTGTGGATATCTAAAGTTACAGCAACAGTTAAGTTGTGTTCGGTCGGGTTACAGTTCCAAACGGGTAATGAGTCAAAAAGTATGTCATATAGCTGTGCTAAGTTCCTTAACCAAAGTTTTATTAAACGAGCAGAGTTTTAAACAGGGACAAAATTTACCCAACAGTAAAAGATGCAATCGAACTGACCATCTTCAAACAGTCAAATTGTTTGATAACCTCATTATTATCAGACATCTAGGTTAAACCGCATGTCTAGAAGCACATTTGCCAATGGCGTGCAACGTTGAAACTTGACATAAACCACAGTTATCATACGACCCCAATTTTCTACATATGCAACTCAATAAGGGTGTACAAACCATATGAGAGTAATGGTTAAAATTGAGACTTTTAGAGACCGATAATTAACGAGATGTATCGTTCGGACTTTGTTTATTTTGTTTATTGTGTGTTGTATTATAATACCTATCCTTTTTTCTGGTAAGGTGAATCCGTAACTATATGTAATGGGAGAAAAGGAAACAAAGGGAAAATGATGCCAGACTCGTAAAAGAAAATCTAACAACTGTGGGCCTTTGGCAAGGACCAAAACTACGTACTAGCCTCTTACTGGGCCTGCCAAAACGATAAGCCCCTTCTAGGTTAGGCCAGAAACCATAAGCCCATCACAACTCTTTCTCTTGATATTTAATTTTTTTTATTTTGTTTTTGTAATTGTGGATTGTAGACTTGTAGTTATAGAATATGTACAACATTAAGTTTTTTCTAAACTTGGCCTAAGCTGAATATGCTATCACCCGATAATCGGTTATTTCAATTACTTGGACTAAGCTGAATGATATTTTTACAACACGTTATAAATTATGATAATCTTACTGCTCAATGATAAATGTATCTCAAAAAATATAAATTATGAGTGCAAATAGAGTATAAAAATAGAATACGTAAATTTCAGTTAGGACGTACGATAAGATCTTTGTGTTTATGTGTCAATAAGTTATAAATGTATCTCCATAAAAAATTTATAGTTGCACATACTGGTATTGTATACATTACTAACAATAATTAGAGTACTGTTCATGTATCGAAAACATGTTTTTAAGTTTGCATTTGTGACCCTGATCACCCATTACATTTTTTTAATATATTTATTTGTCTTGACTAAGTCGTTAAGTCAAAGTTAAAGACCTACGTAAATTAATTCCCGGGTATATACTTGTTTTTCATAAAGTTTTGTCCGGAAACTTGTTTTATAATACTGAAAAACCATGTCTGTTTTGGAAAGGTATTCCAAAAAGAAAAGGTAAGGAAAAAATGTGCCATTTTAACTTAACTTCTTTGGAAAATAAAGAAGAAACGTGTAGATATGATATTTTTCTTCCACATGGAAGGACGACAAACTTACATTATTCATCAATCAAAGCTAGGGCTGCATGCAAGCAGCTTATTCAATTCAAAGAGAAACAAAAGGCGCGTGCGCGGCGAACGTCCAATCCCTTAACAGAGATAGATCGAAGATATATGAAAAATGAAATTAACTGACATGAAAAAAAAAAAAAAAAACCCAGCGTGCATGCATATATGGGGCGGTTGCCATGTTCATTTGGATGGTAGGTATACCACCTAGTTTTAACTGTACATCACCAAACATGTTTTACAGTACGTACAACATCATCGTAAAACACATTTAATGGCTAAAAATAGATATGATGGTATACAGATTATCACCCTTTTCATTTTGAAATCGTTATGATCATTTAGTGCGATGGGTGGCGGGTGGGGTTGCTTCTTCCTTCAAATAATGAATGTCATAGGAGGTGCTGCCTCTGAAAAGGCCGTCCTCCTTTAACGTTTCAATCCATTGACCGTATGGTGTAAGATCACGCTGAGTGTAGTTGAAAGGAACCTCGCAAATGCCTTTTGCAACCAACATGGTCACCTTGACAGTCTTATTAGCCGGAATCGTAGCTGTGTAACTCCCTTCTCTTGTGGTCTCTCTTGTCACGGACCCTCCCCACTCGTATGCATATCCGGCTTCCATTGACAGCTCGACTTTTGTCCCCGTGACGAATGGTACGAAATTGACTTCGAACTCCACCTTAACCCCGACGTTTACTGACACGCTGCTACTCCAGCTACGAGTCGTGGACTCAGTTGCGGAAAATTTGAAGGTCATGGTGTCGTCGTGGTCTTGGGACTCGTTGGTTCCGTATTCATAGTCCATTTCTTGAATAGTCTCATCGGTAATTCTTGCGTCAGAGAGCCGGTATACGACATCTTTGATCTCTCTTTTAACTACAATCTCCTCGACGATCAAATTCGTCTCGGGTGTCATCATAGACCTCACGCGTAAACAGTCGACGAGCTGGCCCTCGGTGCTTGAACCGCACAATCCACCTCCAGGATGTGGACGAAGAGCAAACACATTGTCTTGCTCAATGTGGATAAAATAATATTCGCCAGCACTAGACTCATCAGTTACAGCCGTTAGCCAGCCGCCAGTCGTCATTCTCCAGAACCCGAAATCATCGCTTATAAAATATCTCCCACCACCTCTGGGCGTGAGACGCTTACCAAGACCGCCACTTCCGAGATACAATCCGGACTGGAACTGGTGATATGTTACATTATTTTGCCTAATATTATTAAGGTATTTGCCATCCAGGAGTTGAGATCTGAACACGATTGGAGAGGGGAGCATCAACTCACTGGTATCCAATAGAATAAAAGAAGATAATGATCCAACATCATCATCCCCGGATAATAGTAGCTGCAGCACCCCCTCTTCATCAGTCGTTGGGCTTGAATAGTAGGCCGTTGCGGAGATCCCCGTCCCAACGTGGCGTAAGCGGACACCAGTAGTAGTAGTAGCATCATCAAGCTCTGGCTCGAACAGGGTGCACAACGTGCCTTTTGTTACGTCTTCCTCTTTTGTCTTGGCGGACGCAACAATCCAAGATGACGATGAATTATTAATTTGCTTCACCACCAAATACTTATTATTGAACACCGACCTTATGTGAAACAGCTTGCGGCCGGTTTCTCCAGCTGGCTCGGCTGCGAACCTGGCTCTTGGGCTCCGTATATCTTCTTCATCGAACTTCAACAACCCTTCAGATGAGTTATTCTTAGTTAGGCTTAAGTATTTACCTCCGGACAGCTGGAGCATGAAAATACTTGGGAGTAGTATTGCCATGGCAATATAATAATTAAGAAAAGAAAGGTACTAGCTAGTATTAATTGATCGATTAGTACTGTGTATCAATATTGATAGATGAGTTTGATGTGGTTATGATACGTAATTACTCATCCCTTATATAAACAAATCATCATACACACATGCATATAATACAATTAAAAACTGCATGTTACTCTAATTTTTATATTATGGGATGGGATAAACGCGGCTTAACTATTTAATTGTTCCCTTCATTTTAGGGTCATCGATCTATTTAAGGAGGACTAGACTTTTAATTAGCACATACGATTATTATATATATTTTATGACAAGTATAAGCATAACATGATTGGATAAATTAATGGATAGATAGAATAGAATAATGACCACGAGAAACATGCATGGAGTGAAAAGATCTGTAGCCCTCGTTTAGTCTCAATTATATTCTTGTTATATCATATTAATAATCAAATACAAAAATTAAATCGGGATTTTTGTTTATAAATGGGTATAATAAGCATCTATTTTTTTAACGTTCATGTCACGGGACAGCTAGTTGTTACATCCATACGGGCAGACAGTCACTAACGACCGATCCACAAATTTAAGGATCACAGAGGAGGGAAAACCCACCAGTGATCTTTGTAATATCCAACTTAAAACATGATAAGTGTAATACTCGTACTCATTCTATTTCTTAATCTCATCGTACCAAATGTCATGATCATAAGGATTTTTGGAATGTTGAGTTAGGTGAATTTCCAGTATAATTTTCGTGATTTATCTAAGTCAATAGAAAAAAAACTCATCATTTTGTATTTAATTCCATGTATTCAGTACGTATTGGATCAAGTGAAACCATTTTATATTTAAACATGCTATGATGTATGACATGACATATGTATTTATGAAATCTGCTTTGATTATGTAACTTTTAGATCCATAATTCTAAATATATATATATATTTTTTTGATAAATAGCCTAATCAGTTTTTAAAAACCTTGAGCATCTTGATTAAGAATAAAGGATTCTCCCATACAGAAAGTTACAAGTATAAACTACTCATTTTCTAATTTAATTTCATCTTTTGATTTCACCAAATGTTATAATTATCTAGTTAAGAGGATTAATAATTTTCTTATATTATTTATTTAAATCATTATAAAAAAATTTCTAAATATCAGAAAAAGAAAAACATGTGTTTCATTTTATAATATAACCTGTATTCACATAATACCATTTATCATGTGATTCGTTTTGAAATTTTGTTCATGCAATAAAAATTTTATTCACGGTATCATATGGATGAGGATGACCACGGGGACACGGGTGATACACGTGATTGGCTTTTCTAGTCAACCCATATAGGGCAGATGAAAATGTATTGGTAACCGGAAATATTATACCAAAAATGTTTCACATGTGGAAAATAATCTTAGTGGTAAATATCTTGGTTTGAGAGATAGAAGTTATGTATTCGATCATCATCCTATATAAAAGATGGGGGGTCTTTTCTACCATTTAGGTAGAGAATAGAAGCTATGTAAGGCTGCGCAGATGCTTCTAGAAGACATTTAGTTACCAGCTATTGGCCTTAGGGACTCGGAGTGGGGCAACCGACGGTAACACCGCCGCCGATTATGATTTTATGGCTCAACAATTTGAGCATCAGGTTCGGAACTGGCTACCCATAAAATTAGAAAGGAGGGACCCACATGCGAAATATGATCGCTTTTCCATTTAATGCTTCTCTTTTTCCTTATTTTCTTCTTTATATATATATATATATATATATTAGGTGTTTTACCCGCACGATGTGCGGTTATTAAATTTATTTTTTGAAAATAATTTTGACACGGATAATAAAAACAATTGGTTTAATGATAAAAAATTTATTTATAAATTACCAAGTATAATTTATATGTGTGAGTAACAAACAAACTTACATGTTAATAATTTTATTGAACCTGATTAAGTTGACTATACATGTAAAAATCTAAATATTTTTTTTTTTTTGTCAAAATCAAATGATGACCATAACAAATTCTATAAACCCCAAAATAGTTTATTAATATTTATATTTGATGAGAATTTATTAAAATATCTTTGCCATATATAGAATTTTTGGAATTCATTAAATATGTTTAAATAAGATAGTTATTATAAAAATATATAAAAATGACACATGGGATAAAAGCTTATGTGTCAATTTTTAAAAATAGCTTTAAATTGAAAGAAGTTTTAAAATATTAGGATAACTACTTTTTTAATATATATATATATATATATATATATGGTAGAGATCCAGAGAGAAGGTTTTTAAGGGAGAGAATGTTCGTTTTTTTTTTAGCTTATTTTTTTTTCACTTTTCTTATTTTTTTTTCACTTTTCTTATTCTTTTTTTTAATTAATTCAATCCATAAAAAAATAAATAAAAATAAAAAATTTCTAACCCGAGTTAGTAAGTTATACATGTAAGGATACGGTACGGGCTTCGCCCTTAAGGATATTAATAAGGGGTAGCTGGTAGGAGTTACGGGCTTCGCCCGTAAGTTATACATGTAAAATATGACCTATCACCCTCTATGATCTATCACTCCCACCAGCTATCCCTTATTAATATCCTTAAGGGCGAAACCCATACCGTACCTTTACATGTATAACTCACTAACTCGGGTAAGAAATTTTTTATTTTTTTAAATTTTTTTATGGAATGAATTAATTAAGAAAAGAATAAAAAAGTTAAAAAAAGACAAATAAATAAAAAAAAATAAACTTTCTCTCCCTTTCTCTCCTTAAGAACTTTCTCTCTGGATCTCAACCCTATATATATATATATATATATTTATGTATATAATATGTGTACATGTGTACATGTGATCATAGCAATATTCGTGCACATGTGATCAAGAATCCAAATCTCCACATAATTGTATAACGGATGATAATATATGCCTCCACACAATTATAAACGTCAAAATTACACATAAGTTATTCATAAAACAGTCAAAAAATAATTTTCACGTAAAGAACAATCATCGGTTGGGCTTGATTTGAAAAGTTCTCAAAGGTTCTCGCAAAAAAAAGGGTTCTCAAAATAACTTTTCACTATATATATATGTATATATATAGACTCTCTGTGTGTATATATTGCATATGAAAAAGACGAAGGCACAGGCGGGTCGCACAACTTCCCTTTCTTTCTTTTTTTTGTTGAGTTAATTGCACGATTGATCCCTGTGGTTTACACCTTTTAGCAATGGGTTCCCTTTTCAAGAATCATTGCAATGAGGGTTTCTAATTTGAGAATTTTTTGCAATATTGGACCATTTTTGACGGGTCCGTTCGGAAAAGTCGTCAAGTACTCACATGTCACTCACATGAGGGGTATTATTGTCTTGTTCATATGTTTTTTTTCTTTTCTTTTCAAAATTTTTATCTTTTACCACAAACATGCAAAAAAAACTCATCCATCCAATGATACAACCCATTTTCACCAAACCTTTTCTCTTTCTCTAAACCTAAATAAAAACCTATCTTTCTTGAACAATGTCATAGATTCTCGACAATCGAACATTGCTAAATCATAATCACAAACTACAAAAGTTAGATGTATGCATATATATACATATACACACAATCAAATGGATTCAAATCCTAAAGAAGGTCAGGGTAGTGGAGGCAGTTGTCGCCGGCGAGAGAATAGAGGAAGAAACCGGTGGTGGAGGTCAGTAGTTCAGTTATCAGCAGCGAGAGAATGAAAAAAGGAAATGAGTGGTTGTTGTACAATTTCATTATAACCTGAACACCGCCATGCAGTGTCGGCTCAAGCATTTTAGAGGCCTTAAACAAGACTAATTTTGGGGATTTAGTTTTTTAATCGCTAGTTCAAGCTTATAATCTACACCAAAACAGAAGTAAGAACATCAGTGAATCATTTTTGAAGAATAGGAAAATTAGTGAATAAGCTTAACCAGATTTATAGTCGAATTTAGAGACCCTTTGATTTCTCCAAATCATAAGACACAAA
Organism: Erigeron canadensis; assembly: GCF_010389155.1. Lineage (NCBI taxonomy): Eukaryota > Viridiplantae > Streptophyta > Magnoliopsida > Asterales > Asteraceae > Erigeron > Erigeron canadensis. The sequence goes on from NC_057767.1 coordinate 923,295, forward strand.
CATTAACATCATAATTTGAGAGAGAAAATCTTTTCAATTTTCAAGGATTTAGGGCTCAAGAATTGAGGGGCGTGACTTGTGAGGCAGTGACTTGTGCTTTTTTTTTAATTAACCGTTATAAAATAGAATTAAGTATATATAATATCCATATGCTAGCTAAATTGGGGGCCTATTGTATTTGGGGGCCTCAAGCACCTGCTTGACCCATATATATATATTTCAGCTGGCCATGCCGCCATGTCGTCGGAAAAGAGGTCGACGTGGTGGTGACCATTGTCATCTGACCACCACCCTTTTACTTCATGTTCTTAATTTAGAAGCTGGTAATTGTATCCTATCATGGAATCTGAAAGCTAAGGTTTAGAACTATGGTTTGATTTCAAATCAATTTGGAAAACAAATTATTGTTTATCCTTTTATTTGATAAATCTCAAATTTTTTGTTTACTCTCCCTTTTCTTTCTCTGTTCATACATACCCTTAATCACCACACACACTTATTAATTTACTATTATTAGTGTTTATCCTTTATATTTGATAAAAAAAAATATTTAATTTTAAGGAATGAACGATGGTCATGAGAATTAATTTGATGTTAGGTACTGATTTAATCAGTACCTCATGTCCATATTTATCCAATAATCTCATATTTATCATATATCTATCATATATACATAATGTAATATTTATTATATATTTACTATATATTGATGTATATATCTACTTTAAACTTGTAGTTTATCTGGATGGATGATGAGATGTATGATGATGAGATTTGTTCTTAGAATTTTGTTATGATGAGATTTGTTATAGCTGGATTTGTTGAATCTAAATTTAATCAGATATAAAAAGGAGGATGAGGGCATCTGGGGGAAGATGAGGTGTAAAGTACAAAAATGCCCTTGCACGTGATGTACATGTACTAAGTTGACGACTTTCATTAACAGGTCCATCAAAAATGGGCCAATAACGCAAAAGAAATCTTCAACTAGGGACCTCATTGCAACGATTTATGAAAAGAGACCACCATTTCTAAAAGGTATAAATCACAAGGACCAATCTTGCAATTAACTCTTTTTTTTTGTTAGTATTGATCTTTTACAAAATAATATTTACAAACAAACCCTACAAATTTAGTTAGTTTTTTATATGTTATAATTTAAATGTATTTGTTTGATTTCATTAATGTAATAGATTTTTAAGTTTAAAAGGAAAAAAAGAAAAGAAAAAAAATTAGGAGGGTTGAAAATTTATGGAGCGCGAGAAAAATGGTTAGGAGAATTAGTTGAGAGAGTTAAAAGGTTAAATTGAGATATAAGATTGTTATTGGTGGAATTTGAGATGGTTGATAAATTCAATCTTCCCCACTCCTTTTCCTCATATAGTTATAGACGTTTGCCGGTTAATTAAGTTAGATGATATTTATTTATCATGGATTCATTGTCTTTGTGTTGGGACATTTGTATATATGTATGATCAGCTAGTAACCCCAAATTAGATTAAGTTTTATTTGATAATCAAACCATCACAAATTGGTTAAGTTTTAAGATTTTTTTCCGTTATCTTTAATGTCGTTAATTGGTGAACATTTTAATTAGTCATCCATATCCTTAAATTAATTATTAGATTATTTATTAAGAAAATCTATCACTTTCCAAATCAGTAATGTGCAAAATTGGTTTCTACCGAATATATAAGGAATAAATTACAAAATGAAGTATATGAACAAAGTATATGAATCACGACATTTTATTATACATATTAGTTTTTGGGTGCTTGCAATGTCTTCATGCCCAGGATTTTCTGAGAGTTATCCTGATTGACTGTTTGGACCAATGCATGTTCGCAGTAGAGTATTGGGTCATCCTCAAGTATTGTTTGATGATTCCCATGTCTGTCGCAAGCCATACCTGGATAAGTATGGAGAACATGCGGTTCATTTCCCGGGTTTAAAACCCAATTAAACGAATTTGGGACCCACAAACAAGCAAAGACGTGCGTTCAATTTTGGAAGCAACGATACGGACGCGGCTCGAACGCAGGGGCTTCCTCTAACGTTTTCGATTTGTTCGGCGTCGGACGCGCGTCCGACATGCTATAAGGAGCGACCTTATATATCATATATAATATAACTAGTGTTCAGACCCGTCCAATGGACGGATAGTCTTAAAATATATTAATCAAAGTTAAAAAGTTAGAATTTAAATATATTAAATAGATATACCAAAATCAACTTGGAAATTTGCTAGCTGAATAGCCACCCCATCGGTCAAAATACTCCAAAAATTATCCGCCCAAAGAAGAAACATACGAAAATTAACTCCATATAAATATTGATTTCAGTTTACCTCTTTTTTTTCCAACTTTAGTTAAATAAAAAATTTACAGTTTCTTATATTTCTAAAAGTGTAAACTATATAAAAGTATAATTAATTATTTTTAAATTGGGTTAAAGTGTAAATTGGTGATGAAAAATCAAAAAGTGTAAGTTAATTATTTTAAATTGGGTTAAAGTATAACTTGGTGATGGAAAACCAAAAAGTGTAAATTAATTGTTTTAGATTAGGGTTAAAGTGTAAATTGATGATGGAAAACCAAAAAGTGTAAATTAATTTAGATTAATATTAAAAAATTAGAGATTAATAAGGAGAGAGGATTAGACTCAAGAAAGTGGATTAGGGGTGCCAAGTGTACCCTCAACTCCTTTTTTTAGTTATGTTATAGATAATAATCAAATACAATGATTAAATCGGATTTTTGTTTATAAATGGGTATATAAGCATCAATTAACGGGTGATCGTTGTAACATCCAATATTTAAGAAAGGGATTCCCTCAAGTTACTCAACTTGACTAGTCAAGTTAAATAAATCTTCACCCTTGATTTAAAATCAACGGTTAAGATTAAAAGATCATTTTTTAATCTTAACTATTGATTTTATTTGCCATAATTTGACCCATCTAGTTATCTATAATTTGAGGGAATCTCTCCCCAACATTAAAAATATGGATGACTAATAAAAATGTTTGCCAAATAACGACATTAAAGATAAAGGAAGCAAAACTTATAACTTAACCAATTTGTGATGGTTATCAAGTAAAACTTAATTTAAACAGCTGATCTATACTATATTATAAAGTAGATTTTTCCTAGATTTTTAACATGGAACTTGAAATTTTCAATATTGATTTTAAGTAATTCCCCAAAATGTCCCTCCTATCTATTCTATATTTACCTAAAATAACTATAATACTATTTATCTCTCCTTAAATCTCAACCAATCATCTTTTTTCTCTCTCCTGCATAAATCATTTATTCTTCCTATTTATTCAAAATCTTTTATTTCAAAAACCGTACATCGATAAATTATAAAAAAATGTATGGGTGTTCTTAAAGTTTTATGCTCTTTCATTAGATATGTCATTCGATATAGTTTCGACAAATTTTTAAATCTGAGGGCAGAGCCCGTACGGCTAAGACATTTGACTATCATACTTTATGACATATCAACTCCTATAACCTATCACACTCTATGACATAGGTATCACCACTACCATCTCACCGCCGCAACGCACGGGTACTTGCTATCGTCATACCAAAAGCATACTAAAAGATTAAAAGGTATATACAAATGTCCCAACACACAAAGACAATGAATCTATGATAAATAAATATCGTCTAACTTAATTAACCGACAAACGTCTATAACTATAAAGGGACTAGGAGTGGGGAAGGTTGGATTTATCAAGGGTTAAATCTATAAAAAGGTAACCTATTTACACGAATTTTCTATTAAAGGTAACCTATTTTGTTTTCGTATAATCAAGGATCCTATTTTCAAAAAAATTCCTAATAAAGGGTATCTCGTTAGTTTTTGACAGACGGAACTCATTAAGTGCCACATCATCGATGCCACGTCATCAGTTTTGCTGACGTGGCACTTGACTTTAACCGGTCAAAGTCAAGTGTCATGTCAAAGTCAAAGTGTCACGTCAGCAACTGATGATGTGGCATCGATGACGTGGGACTTAACGACCCCCGTCTGTCAAAAATTAACGTGATACCCTTTATTAAGAACTTTTTGAAAATAGGAACCTTTAAATATACGAAAACAAAATAGGTTACCTTTAATAGGAAATTCATGTAAATAGGTTACCTTTTAATGGATTTTTCCCATTTATCAACCCTCTCAAATTCCACCAATAGCAATCTTACAACTCCATTTAACCTTTCAATCCTCTCAACCAACCCTCCTAACCATTTTTACTGACGCTCCATAAATTTTCAACCTTCCCAATTTTTTTTCTTTTTCCTTTTTCCTTTTTAAACTTAAAAATCCATTACATTAATGAAATTAAACAAATATTTAAAAAAAATATATTTAAATTATAACATATAAAAAAATAAACTAAATTTGTAGGGTTTGTTTTGTAAATATAAAATACTATAGGGTTATTTTGTAAATATCAATACTAACAAACAAAAAAGAGTTAATTGCAAGATTGGTCCCTGTGATTTATATCTTTTAGCAATAGGGGTCTCTTTTCAAGAATCGTTGCAATGGAGTTCCTATTTAAATATATTTTTACAATATTGGTCACTTTTTTATGGATGAAAGTCATCAACCGAGCACATATACATAACATGCAAGGGCAATTTTTTTATACTTTACACCTCATTTTCCCCTATATGCCCTCATCCTCCTTTTTATATCCGATTAAATTTTGATTCAACAAAATCCAGCTATAACAAATCTCATCATAACAAAATCCTAAGAACAAATCTCATCATCATACATCTCATCATCCATCCACATAAACTATAAGTTTAAAGTAAATAGATAAATACATCTATATATGATATCATATTAGTAAATATATAATAAATATTGCATTATGTATATATATGATAAATATGAGATTATTGGATAAATATAAACATGAGGTATTGATTAAACCAGTGCCTAACATCAAACTAAGTCAATCATTACTTCAATCTATATTCTTTTATAAATAATATTGTATTTCTTAAAATTCAGCATTTTTTTTCCCTAGATACACATGCTTAAATATAAAACCCTTATATACCATTCTTTTCACATTCTCACAATCATTATACACTCTAATTGACCTTCTATCACCCTTTGTCGTCCCCCTTCTTCTCCACTGCCTCTCTTTTATATTGTCATTATCTTCCAGCCGCCGCATCGCGCGGACACTATGCTCGTTAATTCTCATCACCATTGTTCATTCTTTTAAATTTATTTTATTTTTTTTTATCAGCGATGAAGGATAAACACTAATAGTAATAAATTAATAAGTGTGTGTAGTGATTAAGGGTATGTTAAATAGAAAAAGAAAAGAGAGAGTAACAAAAAAAATTTTGAATTTATCAAATAAAAGGATAAACAATAATTTGTTTCACAAATTGATTCCAAATCAAACCATAGTTCTAAACCTTAACTTTCAGATCCCATGATAAGATACAATTACCAGCTTCTAAATCAAGAACATGAAGTAAAGGGGTGGTGGTCAGATGACAATGGTCACCACCAAGTCGACCTCTTTTCCGATGACATGGCGGCGTTCAGATTACAATGAACTTGTACAACAACCACTCATTTCCTTTTTCCATTCTCTTGCTGCCGCTGATAACTAGTGTATAATGTTTATTACTTAAAATGTTCTATTTATTTACAATTTTATACAACTTTTTATACTAGCATTAATTAGTTTAATGTATAAGATTGATTGTAGAACTTGCCGTTGAGAACAATTGAAGAACGAAAGGAAAGAAGTTGGTAGGTCACCCTATTCAATTTTGGCACCGATTTGATGCCCTGTGCCGCTTGCCAAATCCTTTGTTTGACCATATATGTATAGGCTAAATTTTGTACTAAGAATAAAAGTAAAGACTCGAAAATGTTGATACACCATACAAAAATTAATAATTACATATGATCTATTTTTAGTTATTAAGTAATGGGAATAGATCGATTTAATGTAAATAATTTAAAAAATGTTATAATTATAAATAAATTGTATAAATTGAGTTGACACCGAGTTTTATATCTGTGGTTAGTTGACACCAACAATTTTTTTTTGACTTTTTCACGAGTACTTCTTTGGAATTGTAGTTAATTAGTTGACAAATGAAACGGGCACCACTCAGATACTACCGAGATTCTCTTGTAAGGTACTTTTTTTTACAACAAATTTAGTCTCTGCCAACACCACCAACATAGTAATAGTAGTAGAAACTCGTCTTTAGAACAATCAGAATTAGCTGGAGAATTTAGGAACTCGTTGAGTACATACAAAACTCGTCTAAACGTTCTATAGATTTTCAAACGCTGATGCATAACCTAGGTATAGTGATGTAAGAACACATAAATGAATCGATTCCATTGGTGGTGGTAGTTTGGATCCACATTCTTCCTTGAATGTTCGGAAGTCTGACTTGGTGAAATATGTAGCAGCTTTGCAAGACTCGAGTCCAGCCAAATATATCCTCCATTGGTTAGTTTCATATGATTAGTTCATTACTAAGAAATGATAGGTGCTATTAGGAAAAAAATTTCAAAGGGGGCAAACTTAGAAAACTTATGAAAAAAAAATCTAAAAGGGGGCAAAATGTTAAAAACCTATAGAATATTTTTAAAATTTTATGAAAAATTTAAAAATACATAACAAAATTTAAATTTTGAGGGGGGTATTGGACCCCCTTGTCCCCCCCCCCCCCCCCCCCCCCCTTAGTACCGCCCCTGTAAGAAACCACACTCTTGAAAAATTTAATTAGCATTGTGTTTTAGTTTTTTTCTATATTTCAACTACAGTTAATATATCTACAAAATTACAAGTCGGTTAATCGAACGAGTTTCATACAAAGAACCCGTGATATTGCTATAAATAATCTATGTGATCATTTTATGTTTCTGCTCATTTTAATCATACTGTTATACAATTTATCTTTTCTCATATCTATACTATATTATAAAGCAAATTCATTCCAGATTTTCAACATTGAATTGAAATTTTCAATATTGATTTTAAGTACATCCCCAAAATACCTCTCTCATCTATTCTATATTTATTTAAAATAACCATAATACCCTTTCTCTCTCCTCAAACTCAACCAATCATCTTTTTCTCTCTCATCCATAAATCATTTATTCCTCCAATTCATTCAAAATCTTTTATCTCAAAAATCATACGTCGATAAATTATAAAAGTTGTATGGGTGTTCTTAAAATTTCATGTTTTTTCATTAGAGATGTCATTCGCTATACTTTCGATGAATTTTTAAATCCGAGGGCGGAGGCCGTAGGCATTTGACTATCACACTCTCTGACCAAGCTATTACCCCCACCATCTCATCGCCACAACGCGCGGTTACTTACTCTCGTTGATTTAAAAGTCCGACTATCCATAAATTTTTGCCGAGAAGTTTGAAATTTTAGTATAACCTACTTGAGACTTGAGAAACCCTACTTGAGAAGTGTAAACCGTTTTCTACAATGTTGGGCCAAAAGTATTTAACTGGGCTTAAAATAGGTGTACCTTTGTTTTGAACTAGCCAGGCCCATTTATATCGATCAATATTTATATCAGTTGTCACTAGGGTTTTAGCATACCATCCTGCATTCCTGCTTGTGCTGCCGCTATAAATATTCATTCTCTCTAAACATTCATATTTATATCATTATATATTTTTTCTTTTATTATTATTTTTCGTAGTTTTATTTTATATCATGTATAAATATTGAAAGGATCAGTGATGTTTATATTGAAGAAACTGCGTTATCTATCTGTTAATTCCTTTTATTAGGAACTGATGACAAAATATTCTTCCTGAGATCCTCTTTTTTTTTGCTTTTTTTTTTCTCACAAGTTTTATTATAAGGTGTGAGGGATTATTTTTTTTAGATGGGATTTATTATTCATATGTTGTTTAATTTGGAAAATATGGAAAAAATAGCATCAATGATGATGATATATACAACTTTGTTATCCTTGCACTTTGATTCATAAAATGAAGAAAATTATGGGGAAAGTAACTCTGAGATGCTTCTTCTTTTTACTGTGTTCTATTACAGTATTATTTATTTTTTTACTGTTTAAAAATCATCTATTTTTGGTTGTTACTTGTAATTGATTTATTTTTTTTACATCAACAAGCTGGGCAAAGACCATCAAAGATATCTTTTATAAAGATGTGATTAAATATTTTTATACAATAATTAGAAAACCTAAAAAAATACAGCACATTTTGTATATTATTTTAAACATTTTTCAGTTTTTAAAACTTGTTTCACTTATGTTTTTTTGTTCAAAAGGTTAATACATTTTTTAATCATTTTTAGAAAACGTAAGGATGAGGATTCTTTTAAGTTACTATCTTCACTTGAGTCAAGTTACGGAATTGTAGACCATTGAATTGAAAGGTCAAAATTCATTAATCATTTTTTAATATTAATTCTTGATTATAATCTAAAGGTCATGATTTCTTTAATTTGACCCCTCAAGTTGTTTTTAATTTAACGGAATCTCCATCCAAAATGTGAACATACTTCATGGGATTTTAAACATATATGTGTTCTCTAATAACAAATGCTATACAACAATAACAACTGTAACCAATTCCTGGGGTATGGGGAAGGTGAGCTGTAGACAGTCATGCCTTTACCCAAAGATAGAAAGACTGCTTGTATAAGGACCTCCGGCCAAGCATATGTAAAAACCGTAAAAAGAGTAAAGAGTTTATACCTGTCTGTCGAGAAAATGCCAAGACGTTATACATGTCCACTGGTTATGGCTACCTTAAGAGTAGGGAATAGTAGCAAACGTACGGCCTAAAAGTACGTAAGCACAGTAGGTAAAATCTAGAAACCATAATACGCAAATAACAACATAGAATGTAGGGACATAATACACAAAGTTTTCAGCAAGGAGGTCAAACAAGAGGGACATAAACCAGCAGAACAACCTATACGTAAGAAATGACTAAACACTTAGGGGATTAAACTATTTCTAAATAACCTACGTAGCGAAGTACCTTAGGCCGCAAAGCCAAACTAATCCTAGTCTACTCGCTAAAACGCTCCAAAACGACAAAGGTAACTTATACACCTAGTCCTCTAGACACCGTCTACTGAGAACACCCGAGAACAAAAAAAGAAAAGTAGCATCAAACGACCTAAATAACTAAAAGCACTCATCGAAACACATATAATAACAACCATGTAGAACATAGCCAAATTTAAAAGAGTTTTAGCATAAATCCCAAACCTACCTACAAATAAGGAATTAACTAAGAAATCCTAGTGCCCGATAAGTCCAAGGAAAATAACGGGTGGTGCGCAACCTATGAAACACACTAACTAAGCCGCCTAGTTAGACATTAACTTAAACTAAACCTAGCCTTCTCCCAAGCTCCCAAACCCCTAAACTAGTCCTAGTCCTCGAATAAACTCTCATCGGTCATGTCCTCCAGCGGGCAAAACATTTAGGGGCAGCCAAGAGTAACCCCCCCCCCCCTTGATTTTGGCCTCCCTCTACTCAGGCCAAAACCACTACGGAGGTTACTGAGAACCAAAGTCTAAAGAAAAAAAAGTATACAAAAACCTATTCCCATATGCCTTACACTCACTGTCCACCTCCTCCACCAGAAAACTCCTTCATATCCTTCAGTATTCTGTCCTTCTACCTCCGTCGACCTACCTCTTTTCCTGTCAGGTCAAAGCCTTCTGTTGCCTAGAGTCACCTATATTGGGCCTACTTCTCCCGGCCAAACAAACACAAAACCACCTTAGGCAAGGCACTATGGGAATAAGATGTCAATCGCAGTCCCGCAAAAGTCATACCCTAACCTAATCCTCTACTCTAATCCTAGTTCTCCAGGCCGTCCTATCCGACGTCATGTCCTCCGACAAACCAAGCTCTATTAGGTCCTTCGCTAATCGGTCTTCCCACCTCATCTTCGGCCTTCCCCTTCTTCGTATGCCTTCGACGTGAATAGACTCCGCTCTCCTTAGTGGTGTTTTTCGATCCCTTCTCCTAACATGGCCAAACCATCTCAAGCGCCCTTCTCTTAGCTTGTTAATGATGGTCCCTACTTCAAGTTCGGCTCTAAAAACTCCCGTGGGGATCTTGTCTGATAGGGTCTTCCCGCAAGACCACCTTAGCATCCTCATCTCTGCCACCTCTACTCGAAACGCTTGGGCTTTCGTCATCGGCCAACATTCTGACCCGTATAACATAGCTGGTCTAATAGCCACTCTGTAAAACTTGCCTTTCAGTTTTAGCGGGATCCGCTTGTCGCACATGACTCCAGAAGCTGATCTCCACCTCATCCATCCAGCTTGGATTCGATGTGTCACGTCTTCGTCTATCCCCCCCGATTTGTGTATCACCGATCCCAGGTATCTAAAAGACACCTTCGGACCTAATATCCGCTCCCCGATGCGAATATCCTCATCCCCATTTTGTCTTATTTCCTGTTTATCGAAGTCACATCGTAGGTATTTAGTCTTCTCTCAGCTCACACACAAACCATTGTCTTCAAGGACTTCTCTCCATTTCTCGAGCCTACGGTTTAGCTCCTCCGTCGATCTTGCAATCAGTGGAATGTCATCTGCAAAAATCATGCACCACGGTAGTTCCTCCTGTAGGCCACTAGACAACTCGTCTAAGATCAAGGTAAAAAGGTAAGGACTAAGCGTTGAGCCCTGGTGAAGGCCCATTTCTACCGAGAAAAGCTCTGTGCTCCCCACCGATGTTCTAACACCGGACCTCGCCCTATCGTACATATCCCTGATCACACTAATGTATCTCCCAGTAACTCCTTTCGCTTGGAGCGTCCTCCAGATCAGCTCTCGTGGTACAATATTATACGCCTTATCCAAATCTAGGAAGGCACAATGTAACGCTTTTTGTCTTTCCCTATACTTTTCCATAAGGCTTCTGGTGATATGGATAGCCTCCATCGACGACCTCCCTGGCATAAACCCAAATTGGTTCTCTACCACCTTCGTAACTCTTCTGAGCCTCGACTCGATCACTCTCTCCCAGAGCTTCATGGTATAACTTAGGAGTTTAATACCCCTATAATTGCTACAACTCTGCACGTCCCCTTTGTTCTTATAGATAGGTATAACCTCACTAAGTCTCCATTCTTCTGGCATTTTTGCCCTCGTCCAAATCTTGTTGAAGAGGCTTGTCAGCAAGCTTATCCTTTAGGGCGCCCCAGGCATCTCCATGTCTCAACCGGAATTTGGTTTGGACCTACTGTTTTGTTTCTCCCCATCTTCTTTAGGGCGACCCTTACTTCTTCTTGGCTGATCCTCGTAGCATCATCGTCGTCATAGCGTGTGTTTGAGTGTGCGGTGAGGTCTTCTCCTCCTTGAACTCTCCCTGACCTTCTCCCATTAAACAGGTTGGCGAAGTACTCTTCCCATCTTTTCCTAATGTCTCCCTCCTTCACAATGCTCCGTCCACTTTCGTCTTTGATATAAATGACATCTCCTAAATCCCTACGTCTTTTCTCCCTTGCTTTAGCGATTCTGAAGATTTCGTTTTCGCCTTCTTTGGAATCTAGTTTCTTGTACAATTCTTCGTACGCTCTTTCTTTTGCTATAGCAACAGTCCTCTTTGCTTCTTTCTTGGCTTTGTAGTACCTCTGCCTAGCCAAAGACCAGTCTTCATTTGTCCCGTTCTGGCGGCTTTTGACAAGATCCTTAAAGCAACTAAGTTTTGCCACGACCTTGGATTGGACCTCTTCACTAATCCACCAAGATTCCCTACTTACTCTCCGTTGTCGTCCAGTTCCTCTAGTTACCCCTAGAACCTCCTTTGCCGTCTCCCTCATACCCTCTGCCAAGAGTGTCCATAACTCGTCAGCTCCCATATGCGAACCATCCTTTACCTCCCTTGTGAACCTCGAGCTAGTCGTTGACCTAAACGTCTCTGTTGCTTCACCCATCAGGTTTTTCCAGAGGATTCTTGGCTTTACAGCCTTCTCTGTCTTCATTGCTCTTTTACTCAGGAGCAAATCTATTACCAACAGTCTATGTTGGGAGTAGCCCGCCTCTCTCAGGAGTACCTTGCAATCTTTGCAAGCCCTAAAGTCGCCTTTACGCACCAAGAAGTAGTCGATTGGAGTCTTATTTAGGCCACTCTGAAAGGTAATCAGCTGGGAATCCCTCTTTCGGAAAAACGAGTTTGCAATAACCAGATCGTGTGCAGTAGCAAACTCCAATATCGTGCGACCCTCATCGTTCCTCACTCCAAAGCCTAATCCCCCGTGTACACCCGCGTAGCCGTCTGACTCTACTCCTATATGCCCGTTTAAGTCTCCTCCTAACACTAGTCGTTGGTCAACAGGGCAACTCCTCACAAGTTCATCCAGAGAGTCCCAAAAACTCTTCTTCTCTCCCGCTCCCTGGCCCGACTAGGGAGCATACGCATTGATCACGTTTATTGTCTCCTCTTGTATCACCAATCTCACCAACATCTACCTATCCCCGTGTCTTTCCACTTGCACAACGAAGTCTTTAAGTCGTTCGGTCATGATGATCCCTACTCCGTTAATCAACTTAGGCGCTCCAGAGTACCATAGCTTGTATCCGTTCTCCTCTCTAGTACTTTTCCCCGTCCACCTAGTTTCTTCAAAGCATGCAATGTCTACATTAGATCTAGACATGGCATCTCCTAGCTCTAAAAACTTTCCCTTAAGGGTGCCTACATTCCAACTCCCGAATCTAAGCCTAAAGGTTCTCTTTACTCTAGCATTAACCCCCCTATGCCTGCCCGCCCCTAAATCAGAAGGACATGACCTCACATAACTATTTGATAGAGACAGCTTAAACTAAAACTCAACAAATTAATGTAACAAACAAACAAAATAATAATATAATAAATAAATAAAGTTATGATCAATTAAATTAAACTATCTTTACAAAATGCAAATAAATTTATAAAGTTGATGATCGCTTAATCGGGAAGCTTAAGATCTCGATCTGGCCGGAAGTGATATCAAAAATCACCGAAGTTTTTTATACTCAACAAATCGAAATTAAAAATAAATAAATATAAAACAGAACGTTACTAACTTTAATTTAGTTTAATTACCAAAAATAAAAATAGAAAGGAAAATGAGTAATTAGAATTAAAACTATTTAGACTTAAAAAGATAGTAGTCCTTGTAATCTCCTCCTCCCCCAACGGTTTTTTTTTTTTTTTTTTATAACTTCCTTAGATCTGGATTTGAGAGTTTTCTTTTTGAAAGAAATATATATATCTATAAAATAAAAAACATAAAGATCCTGCAAAAAAAAGATATATAATGTAAGTAGAAACATATATATATATATATATATATATATAATGAATGAATGTATATATAAAGATCCTGCAAAAAAGAAGTGATTAATAGATAATAAAAGAAACAATTAAAGAGAGCTTAATGAGTGATTAATAGCGCTTGAAAGAGAGAGAGAGAGTTAATGAGTTAGAGCCTAATTATTAAACAAATAATAATAATAATAATAATAGTCAAATAAATTAATTGATTTTGGGGTGTTTGAAGAGTGCTTGGTTGCTATGGATGACGGACGGGAAATCTAAATGTGTAAATGTATAAGTAAGCAATAAAGGGGTTTTGAAACGGTGGGGTATTTTGGTCTGCCTATATGATTTGAATGCATGTACCTATAATAATTTCCGATGAAGAGAAACAGGGTGTGGGTTTACTTAGTGATGGATGTAAAATGTAATCATATTATTACCTATAATAATTTCTGATGAAGAGAAACAGGGAGTGGGTTTACTTAGTGATGGATGTAATAACAAATGCTATGCGTTAACCATATCATTTGTTATTTTCGTAGAAAATGGTATGTGTATAATTTAGAGAAAACGACATAAATCGTCCTGTGGTTTAGTCAAATAGTCACGTTTGGTTCAATAATGTCAAGGATCGTCCTTTATATGATCAAAAGCTTCATGTTTCGTCCTTTGATTATTTGACCTACACGTGAGGGGTATTTTGGTACTTTGTTAAATAACAAACCTGACTCTCTTTTTTGCTATTTAAGTAAGTATAATATAGTAAATTAATATAAACAAATAAAAGGATACAGTGAGTGAGCATCATGAATAAAAGGTGTAAGGCAGCAAGGAAGTAAAGTTAAATATTAACTGGGGTCATCAACAGTAAAAAGTTGCTGCTCATGCGATCCTTCCAAATCATAAATCCCAAACACAACATCAGCATCAGATAAAAGGTCTCATTGATTGCTATGAAAGTCCACACACTTTTTCCTTTCTTTGGAGTCATGTGCGACAAGAGGATCCCGCTAAAGCTGAAAGGGAAGTTTTATAGAGTGGCTATTAGACCGGCTATGCTATATGGGTCAGAATGTTGGGCGATGACGAAAGCCTAAGCGGCTCGAGTAGAGGTGGCTGAGATGAGGATGTTAAGGTGGACTTGCGGGAAGACCTTAGCAGACAGGATCCCGACAGGAGTTTTTTGATCAGAACTTGAAGTAGGGACCATCATTAACAAGCTGAGGGAATAGCGTTTGAGATGGTTTGGTCATGTTAGGAGAAGGGATGAAACTGCACCACTAAGGAGAGGGGAGTCTATTCACGTGGACGACATACGAAGAAGGGGACGACCAAAGATGAGGTGGGAGGATCGATTAGTGAAGGATCTAATAGAACTTGGTCTGTCGGAGGACATGACGTCGTATAGGACAGCATGGAGAACTAGGATTAGGGTAGAATATTAGGTTAGGGTAGGACTTTTGGGCGACCTAGATAGTCTTGTTTTCCCAGATTGCCTTGCCAAAGGAGGTTTGTGAGGGTTTGGCCTAGAGAAGTGGCTTAACTACACTACAAAAGACTTTGACGTGACAGGACGAGTGGTAGGTAGATGGAGGTGGAAGTACGGAATTCCGAATGCGTTAGAGGAGCTTCCAGGTAGAGGTAGTGGAATGCGAGGGTAAGGCATATGGGCTTTAGATTAAGTAGACTTTTTATTTAGACTTTGGTTCGCTGTGACCTTTCGTAGGGTTTTTGGCCTTGAGTCTCGAGAGGCCTAAACTGAGGGGAAGGTTACTCTTGTGTTTGTTTCCCCCAAAATGGTTGTCGGAGGACATGACCAATGAGAGTTTACCTAGAGGACTAGGGTTTAGGACTAGTTTAATGGTTTGGAAGAGCAGGTGAGAGAATTAGGATTATGATAGCTAGACGGCCTAAGGTCCTTTTTTTCCATAGGTTGTTTAGAAGTAGTTACTGCATTGGCTCAATCGGGATCTTTTCAGGTTTTGTCATTTCTTATTTATATGTATGTTTGTCTTGGTTGTTTCCCATTACTTATTCGAGTTACGTAGTAGTTTGCTACTTTTGTGTTTTATATGCCCAATATGGTTGCTTTCGTATTTGTATTGTCAAACATGTTTCCAAGATATCGGTAGGACGCATGATTGATAAACGTTCGACCCGCATAGTAGCCGGACCCAACAGACAGGTATTTCTTCTTTTCAGATTCTCGGCAGACAGGTATGATTTTCTACACATTTCTCATTTTCCGTCTTGCACTCCTTTGTGGCCGGAGGTCCCTATGGAAGCAGTCTCTCTACCTTTGTGTAGAGGTAAGACTGTCTACAGCTTACCTCCCTCATACTCCGTGCAGGGATTGGGTCCTGTTGTTGTTGTTGTTGCTGTGTCTTTTCGGTGTTTGTGACTTGTGAGGGAGTATATGAAGAAAGAGGACAAGTCTCAGGAGGTGACAATGGCGGTGAGGATTGGTAATCAGATTTGACGTCGGAGATAGTGATGGGTAATGATATCATCTGTATGATTTGTTTCATTGCGCTTCGAACATGTTTTTTTATCGATCCAAAGCTTATATCTTCTCGCAAGTTAGAATTAGGACTTCGACTCTCTAGAGTTTTCTTAATCGCAACATCACCACCACAGGGTTGGGTGGTGCTTGATCCGTTTTTACGATTTTTTTGCGTTTTTAGATTAGAATCGACAACCACAAGGAGTGGTGGTAGACTGGTGGCTGGGCAGTTGTTGTCTTCGATCTAGGGTTTGCGAGCTTCCATCATCAGTGAGTTATCTATATGTTTGTATGTATGTATACGTTTGTGTTTTGCTTTTTTTTTTTTTAATTTGGAGATTAATTTTGTTCATCCAGTATTCATTTTGTTGATGTTCTTGGGAATCATATATGTATATATATGTGAATCAATTGGGGAAGAAGGTAGCCGGAAAAAAGACTAAAATACCCCTCACGTGTGAGTCACGTGGGGGTAATCGAAGGTGGGCTGCCGGTCAAATAGTCAAAGGCCTAAACATGAAACTTTTGTTCGTATAAAGGACGATCCTTGACGTTATTGAACCACATGGATAAAACGTGACTATTTGAGTAAACCACAGGGATGATTTATGTTGTTTACTCTATAATTTATTTAAACAAACGTGTAAACACATTACTGCAATCAATGTTGGATCAATTTTTATAATAAACAAGAAAACACAACTTGTACTTGAGAAACTCAATAAATAAACTAATTTATGTTACTCGTATATGATTTCAAAAAAGCCAATAATGTAACAGTTGGCAGAAAACCACCAAGAAGTAAGAAATGATAAAATGTGACAATTTCATCGATCTTGATATATTGTGGCATATTCATAAGCAATGACGTAGAACATTTTGATAACTACAAGTTTCTATCCATAAGTTAACCAAAACGCATCCTTCATCAAATTGTCTAGACGTATTTCCAAGTTTTATATATTTGAGGTGGTCACCTATATATATTTAGTTAATTTTCATTGGTGTGTTTTAATTTCCATTTGTGTGTCTTGTTGAGTTTCAAGAAATATTTTTAAGTGGATACATAATTCTGAAAAGAGGTAAGCGTATATTTGGACTTCATAACTACGAGTATACTATACTAATTTGCAATTGGGTTTTAGGATGTATATTCTAAGTTATGTACAACTGCTGCAATTAGTCAGGTTTACATAAATTTATTTTGTACCTAAAAAAATTATCAATAAACGAACACTGAAAGTGACGGATGATTAAGTTGAAGTGTGTTTGGCCCAACTAGAAGCAATTGCAGTTATCCTTAAAGCCCATGTTTTGAGCCTGCCTACTAAAACTTTTGGTCCAAACATTTTTATGTAAAATTGTCATGTTTGTCATGCCTTAAGCCCTTAAGGCTGGAGAGTGCTTCACCGCCCGTCACTGGCCCCCGGTTTTTCACTTTCTCTCTGCCCACTCCCTAAATGCATGGAGTGTTTTTTCGCTCTTCCCCACCCTTTTTTATTTTATTCATTTTCTATTTATTTTTAACCAAGTAAATAAAAACTAGTTAATATTAATACTAAAATCATTACATTACATTACTAAAATCATTAAAAACACCTTACATTTCATAATATTACTAAAGTTATTAAAAACATTACATAAACCTAACACTCGGAATAATCCGAGTCCATAGTACTGTCGCCATCGTTACGATGAATATATCGATAGGCTTCAGGAGACCCGGTTGCGTCCCCGGTTGACGAGATACATGCTGTCCACCACCGACATTGCCTTGCGAGAATAACGCGTGGTCAAGTATGACTTTCAAAGTGTTAGAGGCAACGTTAAGCTGACAAATAACTTGGTTTAGCCGGTCGGTTTTTTAATGAAGATATAAAACATACTCAGCTTCGGCAGTGTTTCGAGCCACAAGAGATTGAATTCGGTTGATTTCGACTAGGTAAGTCGCCTTCTCGTCGATTATATCCTGAAGGATGGTGTTCACTTCAGAATGGTGTTTGTCGTCGTTGAGCATATGGGCTTGAATCGCCATCTTAATTTGCCTTAGGTCCATGTTTGCCATTTGTGTATATTGAAAGATTTTGGAGCACAATTTTTTGTTGGTGTTGTTGCTACTGGAAAAAAGAAAGACAGAAAGAAGAACAAATAGAGGGGAAAAGAAGAGGAGGAAAATAAATTAAAGGAAGTAATCGTTAATGTGGGCCCCACCTTAATTTTTTTAAAAAAAATAATTAAAGCATGTAACGTTCGACTTTCAAGCGAGAGCAAGGCAGGGACAGTGGTCTCCATGCCGGTCACCACCCAATCGGTACCGGTACCACGGGGCGGTGTACTCCCCGGTATCGGACCGGTACCATTGTGGTGCCGGTACCACTCCGTCCACCCTAAAAGTTAAAAAGACGACACTTCATAGAATCATAGTTTATACAAATTTGAAAGATACGACAAATGTTATAAAACCTCTATAGATTAATAATGTTGGGACCGTGGTATTCAATTAATTTAGCGAGATATTATTATATCGATAAATTAATAAAATATTAATTTAAAGAGGTTCATGCATTCCCTTTAAAGTTTCATGTCCAATATATATTCACACATTAAATGAACAAGAGTCCATAGAAAATTGCTTTCGACGTGGTAAAATTCGTTCTATGAGTCCAACCGGCTCAAGTAATTTAAATGATGAAAACTCTGGATAAGACATTCGTGAGTTTGAGAGCTTGATTATGTGTATGCATTATTAGCACAAAACGAATGTGAATGCGTTGCAGGATTATCTTGGTGAAAATAATAAATGATATAAGGTTCAAAGTATTGAATAAATTATGACGGATACTTTTAAAAATCTAGTTGAGATAAAGTTGAGGATGATACAATAGTTTTGAAATCGGTCACCTGAAAAGAAGCATTGCAAGCGGCAATAACAACTCTTCAGAACTTTTTGTTGCCATACGATAAGACAATGCCTCAATTCTTAAGTGTAATGAAGAAATTTAAAGATATATTCAACAAAGATTCGAAGTTTAAACAAACAAGTGACTATAGATTTATTTTCTACTAAACAATATTAGAATTTCAGAATATTTAAGGAATTATTAATTTATACTTTTGATGGGATCTATATATTTACATTATGGTTTAAAAAAATTATTATATTATTATTTTATTGATTGGTGTCCAATTTTGTATTGGTCCCAAGTTGGGACCGGACAAATTATTAATTTTATCGAGATTATTACTTTATCGAGTATTAATTTATAGAGGTTCTACTGTAATTGACGTGCATTGCATTCTTATCGCCTCTTTAAAGACGATACTTTATACAAATTTGATGTTTTAGGGTCTTCCCTAATTTGGCTCATTTACGGTTAATCAATTAATAAATTCACAGCAAATGATGTATCAATGTAACTCTAAGTTGCTATACTCAACATCACAACTGTTTCTTTCCCGGAACTAATTAGTGCGGGTTATATGTTTATGGTTTTATTCTCTTTTAAAGACAAATAAATGTATAAATGTATATACGTCCTTAATTTGATAACTTACAAGCAACCTATAAATGTGGGTTTTGAGCCCCAATACCTTGACGGTATATGGAAGAGGTTAAAATGTAGGCAGACTTTTCTTCTACCTAACTAGAGAGATTGTTTTTAGTTTTTCTACCTAAATAGTAGAATAGACCCTCCAACCTATCTATTTCAATATTTGCATCATTTTCTTATCGAAGTATATTATACGATCACCGACTCTCATTTCTAGTTATTATTTGAACTGGAAAATATATTTGATACTGAATAAAATAAGATCATGGTTATTGATACTAAATCCACTTAGTAACAACTTTTTTTCTTTCTCGGAACTAACTAGCTTAGTGTTAGATATGCATGAGCTTATTCTCTTTTTGAAACAAATTAAACTAAATTTGATACTCCTAACTTAGTTACCGCAACCTATATATATGCATTTATTTCATTCAATTCGTTTAAAACTTATTGCTTATAAACAAAACTAGCACATTATCTGCGCTATGTGACAGTGGTCATGGCAGCGATGATATGGTGTTAGGGGCGACTGTTAGTGGTAAATGATGCGCCGAGTAGTTACATAATTGATGTAAAAATAATTGATGTAAATGGTTAATGGAGATATTTTAAAAAGTTCATAATTAATAGTGTAATTTAATCATTACCGTTAAAGGGTAGTTTAGGTGAAAATACTTTGAAGAGTATTAAGTAAAAATTTGACATATTTTTTAACACTTTCAAAAATAAAATGTTAGTTTATATATAAATATAGTATAGAAGTTTATTTTTATAAATGTTTAAGCTTTTATTTTAATTACTTACAGAAATACATTACATGAAGAAATCTCTTATATTAATAAAACAAAATTGTTTACAAAATCTATTTTTAGGAAAAAAAAATGAAATGACAAGCCCTCATCATTTGCTAGCATAATTTCTAAAAAGATATGACATCATAATTTTTTGTATTTTGTTTTTTCATATTTTTTTTTACCTTAAAATAATTATTTACTTCCTTTAGCTATTTCAAACTTTCATCCTTTTTTCTATCCTCATATAAATAAATTTTAAAACATATATATAATGATAAATGAATAGTCATCAACATTAATATTAAATCTTTTTTTCCAAAAATTTCAAATTTTTACAAGTTATTTTTTGTTATATTTGATCCGAATTTTTTTTCCCCGATATATAATGAAAAATGTCTGGGTTAAAATCGATTTAATTTAAAAAACTTGAATTAAACCCGGGTTTAATTAGCTAGTAAATAAATAAATAATAATGGGAGTTGAGCCAAGTATGCAAATTGTGGCACCACGTACACATTGTATGCTTCTATCATTTTATGTGCTAATTAAAATGTATAATATTGGTACCATTTTTGGTTTGTTTTATTCATTTGCGACTCTTCTTATATCAATGTGGATATGATCACTAACTCTCATTTTTACTTTTATTTTGAACTTGTTAATATATTAAATTGAAAATAAAATAATATGTATGGATATTTTATATTTGGTCTCATCACTCTCATAGTCTCATGTACGTACCTAAGATAAGAAAATACCGATTAAACAAAATAAAATGATACAATATACGAGTATAGTGAAATGTTTATTTGAAAATAAATTTTTTTGTAAAAACTAAAACAATAATCAAAATACAATGTGATATGAAACTAACACAGTGTGTTTTTATTGTCAAATCACAGTGTTTTTGATAGCTCGTGAAAATCAGAAATTTGTCCAATCACACTGTGATATGAACTTAACACAATGTGTTTTTTAAAAAAACATTAAAAACACATTGTGTTAAATTCAGATGACTGTATGTTTTGGCCAGTTTTTTAGTTTTTACGAAAAAATTAGTTTTCAAATGATCACAACCCTATAGGTATATATTTTAATAGGTAGATTCACAATTACACTTACTTTAACAATTTGTAAATCATGAAAAGCTACTAGTGTTTTAAAGGTAAAGCTATTAAAATTAATATTTTATATCTATGGTTTTATATATAGAGAATTCTGATGCCCGCATGTATGTGTGTGTAACTTTTCATTATATAATGAAAATTTACTGAAAACTATCAAACCGCGAAATTTTACTCAATTCAGCTATAAAAAAATGAGAAAAGAAAAACAATGCTACGACAATGACGGATCGATGTGGAAGAAAGGATATGCACTTGCATAGTCTTTGTAAAGAAAAATGAATGTTAAAATATGTTTTATGTATAATCTTTATAATATATAATTTATAGTGCATATCCTAAATAATTATGCATATCACACTACTTTCTCGTGTTTGAACAGAAAATTAAAAGAAAAAAGAAGAAAAGGAAATGAAAGGAAAAAATAACAAAGGTAAAAAACATTGTTAAATTGAAAAAAAAATCAAGGAAAAAAATATATGGTAACTAGTTTATTAATTAAATTCTCGGCTTAGAAGGAAATAAAAAAAATATATATATAATTTTACAATTATGTCTTTAATATATTATTACGATTCAAAATTTGTTGACTGCCTAAATCTTAATAGTATAATCAGTACATGCAACTATGCATGACAACTTTAATTAGTTAATTAAGCTGATCTTTTATACTTAATTAAGTCTGAAACTAACTAGATAAATATCATCTTGTAAAATCTTAGATAATGTATATCTGCAATATTAGATAATGTATAAAGTTAAACACATACTTCGTATAATAAAGCGTTAATTTGGCTGAAATATAGATACTGTAATTAAGAAAATTTTTTTTTATCAAAACTTAGTTTATAAAAACTAATAGTATGAAATATTTGTTGATTTCTGAAAACAAATGTCACTTTGTGTAATTTACGCTTTTAAGGTGCTCCAAACTATTAGTTGAATTTGTGGTTTTAGGGCTCGTATCCACGGTGTGGTAAGTTGTAATTATTCTTCACGTGTTTATATAATATATATTTAACTAAAATATATGTTATTAATAGTAAATATGTTTTTATATTGTATCTTTTTTAAAGAGTTGTGATATTATGATGGTGGAAAATGAAAACGCAGTTCAAATTCAAAATCCGCCTTCTACCTTTATAAAATCATCATATCTCTTGCATTATTCGGTATTATTATAACCAATGTGATGATTAGTATGACCGTTGCTAGGGTCTCATAGGTTCGAGTCACTTAAGTTTGAGTGTTTTAGGCTCATAGTTCTCAAAAATCACAATAAATGTAGAAAATAATAATGTATCACTAGGAGGTGTTGTTGGCCTCCTAATTAATTTTGATAAAAAAAAAATATATTCTTCATTTGTATCCGAACATGGGGAATTATAACTTGAGTACTAATACTATTAGTGGTCAAACCATTAGGAGGTGTTTGGTACAATGGAAAGGAAAGAATGGAAAGGGAATGAGAACAACTTTCTCATGTTTGGTTGCAATGGAGAATGGGAAAGATAATCGAGAAGTGAGAATCGATTCCATTCTCTATAAATTGTAGAGAATGGATGGAATGGAAAAAAAAATTTTTTTTTTTGTTTTAAAGATGTTATATGTATTAAATTTAATATTTATTTAAAATTTTGTATTTTTCATATATTCATTCTCTTCTTGTACCAAACGATGGAATCCATTCTCTTTCCAAATATTCATTCTCTTTCCCACTATATTCATTCTCTATTACATTTCCATTCTCTTTGATTCACTCGTACCAAACACCCCCTTAGTACCTTTTTCTCGAAAAGGTTTGAAATTTCTAATAATGACCAACTAATTATAATTAAGTTTGGGGCTTCACAAATGGACGTAGGAGATGAAGATCTAAGGACTTATAAAAAACCTCTTACAATATGGAAAAATTTGGATAACACTCGAACTCTCTAAGTAGGGATGACAATGGGGTGGAGATTGTCGGGGATCTCAATTCCCATCCCTGTACCCGATTATCTTTTGTAATCCCCGTCCCCGTCCCCGTCCCTATCCCCGTCGAGGAATGAAATTACATCCCCATACCCGTCCCTATCGGGTATCGGGGATCCCCGTCGGGTATCGGGGATACCTATTTTTAATAAACATGAACTTATCTTAATAGAAGATACGTAGGTGAATGTGTATTTTAACATTTCCTTTTTATGTATAAACTAATATATATGTTAAGTAAATGATTAATAAAGTATAACACATAAAAAATATTAAACAAAAGCTTTATTCTTGAAATTGATTTTAGAATATAGATAAGAACTTAAAGTGATTCTAATAAACATATATAGTACTTTTCGGGTTCGGGTATGGGGATCGGGGATTTACGGTTTCCTATCCCCGTCCCCATCCCCATCGGGGATTAGATTTACATCCCCATACCCGTCCTAATCCCCGGTCAAATCGGGTGCGGGTATCGGGTTCCCCATCGGGTACGGGTATTTTTGTCATCCCTATCTCTAAGGGAATATGGATAATTGGACATGCATCAAAAAGGTCTCAAGATTTCTCATTTTCGGATATATACATACAAAAGTGTGACCTGCACTTGTAACTCTCTTTACAAACAAGATTCTCTATATGAAATTGACTCCAGAGAATGTAAGGTCAAATTTTTTTAGATAATACTAATTTATTTGTAATACACGGGGTTGTATAAGATATTGAAATAGAAAATAAAATCTATTCATATTTATCATGGTGTTTTTAATGTTCACTTTTGAATAATATTATTAATAGTGTTATTGTACTTTATGAAAGTGGGTAAAATGATATACTCCGTACAAAAACTCATGCAAGGATTTTTAAAATTTATGAAAATATAGAAAAAGGAAAAAAAAAACTTTTTTCCCTGGCAATATTGATCTTCAGTTTTGTAAAATATTGCTAACATAAAGTAGTAAAATTTGATAGATAAACTACGAAAACTTTAATAAAAAAGGAATGAAGTTTTGATTTTATGTCATAAATTTTGTCATTAAATTATGAAATCTGGATGTTTTAAGCTCTTCATATAATAATGTTATCAAAAGCTGCCGAAAGACCTACCTAAAAAATTCTTTGACATGTTGCTTTATAATCACGAAAAAAAAGATATATGCTGATTCTTATAAATCATCTTTTGCAAGAATGGGATAAAGTGGGCTTAGTAGGGTAAATCATCCTTTGCAAGAATGGGGTAAAGTGGGCTTAGCAGGGTAAAGTGGGCTTAGCAATACAAGTGAAATATATGTCAAACGTTATGCCCACCTTAATTCTTCTTCTGTAGCGACAGGAAGCCCACTTAAAGTCTTCTCAACATTTCCCCATTTTTATTTATTATTATTATTATTATTTTTTAAAAGTATAGTATTTTATCTTTCACATCGAGTAGTAGACGTTCATATGTTAAGAGTACGCATAAAAATATGTCTTTTTATCGCAATCAAGCAACATGAGCTCTTTTATTTTTTTAAGCAAGGCATAAGTTGATGAAGATGTACATACAAATGTAAGAATTAGCGTTAAGTGGCAAAGGTAAAGGGTCACAACTCACAACTCACAACGTAGTAACGTACGTACGTTTTCCCCGTTTAGGCGTTTAGTATAGGTTGGGTTTGCCGGTAAACCTTTCGTTGATCCTTACGTGAACAACATTTAATTAATGGCTTGATTAAAACAACAATAAATACAAGATATGAATTTGTTGCATGTAATTTGTCATTTATCTCACCTCTTTATAAAACATATCATTTTTTTTCTCTCTTTACAACTTTTCACCTTTAAAATACTTAAATTACTTGATTTTAGCAATGTTTTAAATACCGGTAGTTTGATCGTACCGGTTCTGTGCCCGTTACCGGTATTACTGGTATATCGGCCGGTACGTACCGGCAGCTTAATTTAATATTTTATTTTTATTTTTATACAAAGTTTGTTACAATTTAACAAAAATAGTCAAAATACAAGTACAATCCACTAAAAAATAATACCAAATAGGTAATTCATAACAGGATATAAGTTTTAAAGTTTACAAATAACAAAATAAACATTAAAGTATTAAAAAACAATTTTTAAAAAAATTCAAAAATAAATAAATTAAAATACCGGTATTACCATTCGGGTATTACCGGAAAATACCCAAAATATCGGAAGTACCGGCCGGTATTAAATAGTGAAAATACCGGACAAAATACCGGGATAGTTGTAACGGGATACCACCTGATATCCGGTATTCCGGGTAATACCGACCGATAAAACACTGGATTTTAGAGTTTTTTTCTCAACTCACGTGCTAGATATTCAATTGACCCAAGATATTTTTCCACCTCTATCAACCTAAACTATTCATCTTTTTTACTTACTAAAATCTAAAATTCAACACATAATATAGCTATTGACCCTTCAATAATTACATTGTCCCCTTTTACATCAACATTTTTATATTGATATCCACACGTCACTTAATGTTGCACCGCTGTTGTCACCCATCACCGTCAGCAACGCCTGTCATCGCTGCCACCCCATCATCACGTGAATATCCCACGAGGGAATTGTTTCAATAAATTTTATATGGAAAGTTGATGTTTTTTTCGAACAAATACTAAGCAGAAGATCATAACATCATATGTATTTATTCATTCATTATTTGTTATTTTGTATTTGTAAAAACTTTTTGAGGAAAATGATTAATCCTTTTAAATAGTAGTCTAAAAATTCTTTTAATATTTATGGCTATAATATGTAGACTCTATTAATTCTTTTTCTTAATTTTATCTTTTAATTTTTTCATGGATCAATCATAATATTTTTAAAAGAAAAAAAGTAACTCCCAATGCCGTCTTCGACAGTGTATGGGGGAAGTTGATATGTAGACAGCCTTACCCCTACCAAAGGTAGAGAGGTTGCTTCCAGGTTCTACCATAGGTTGAAAAGGACTTCCAGTCTTGCTGGGTATAAGGATCAAACCCATGACCTCTGTTTCCAGAGGCATGAGCTCCAACCACTGATCCAACCCAGTTGGTTAATATTTTTAAAAGAGTTACACGGATATATGAAGACACGGGTACATATCAAGACTCCTTTTTTTTATGAAAAAACCATCTTTTACGACTATTCTTGAATAAAGGATGAAGTAGATTATAGAAAAAAAACTTTTAAATATACGAAAACTAAATAAATTTTTTTAAATAGGAAATTTGTGTAAAATGGTTACATTTAAATGTATTCCCCTAGATTATAATATGTTCACTTAACGTTATGCATACGATAATCTATGTAATTAGTAAATTTCGGGGACCGCGGTGCAGAGCCTCAATTGTCTTATTGATACGGTTACATTATTTTATATCTATGTTGAACCTTCAAACGATTAATAAAAATCATTATGTCATAAATATGTTTGTTTAAAAGTTTGCAAGAAATCGAGAAATAGCCCGTAATAAAATACCCAAACGGGTTGCAATGTGGCAAAATTTTCAATATATTAGTTAAAAATAGTGGTACAAGGTGTGGGCAAAAAAAAGTTGAATGACCCAAAAGAAAAAATGTGAAAAAAAAATCAAAAAATACACAGGTTGAAAGCCCAAATGGGATGTAGCGTGATAAAACCCGAATGGTGGTACAGGGTGTGACGTTGATGATTTGTAACTCGCCCAAGTTTTTCAAAAATGTGTAATAAACCAAAAAGTAACTCGATGTAGAAAACCTGTACAGGAGGCAATCAAACAAAATCCTCAATATATTAATTGAGAATTCAAGCGGGATGGAAATGTAGCAAAATGCAAGTAGTGGTACGGGATATGACCACAAGAAGGTTGGATGAACCAAAAAAAAAAATTGTGAATAAACTTAAAAGTAATCCGTATAAAATAACCAAATGAGATGCGATATGTAAAATCTGAATTGTAAAACAGAGTTGTAATGTGCACGAATAGTAATATACGAGTTACTATTCACATAGGCATTTCTACTTCGAGTGAGCTCTCTAGCGCGGACCCGTTTAAAACAACGTATGCTAGACCTTCCGCTGTCAAATCGCGACACGAAGTTTCCAGCGAAATTCAACTTTAAAAGAAAAAAAAAAATTCAGACCTTTTTAATTTTATATTTTTTACTATATTTATTATAAATTTTTTTCTCAATTCTCGTGTCATACATGATATGTAATTAATGCTAAAAGAAGTCTTTATTGTGTTGTGTTTATCTGATTTATTATTTTTCATATTACACTTTTATACCATTAATTAACAAAACTTTTATTAAAACGTCCATATTTGAGATGATTAGATAATTGATAATAAATTACACTAGTAAATATATTAAGGAGATGGTAATATAAAATTGTTAGGTATCTGATGTGACTAATTTATACCCATTACCCACATCATTATTGGCCATTTATTCATGTGTTTTAAGTCGATTTAATGTGCATTTGACGCATTTATGGTGTTTGTTAGTGGTTTCAGGCTCTAAACAGGTTACGCGTTCATTTGACACATTTTTTGGATGATCTGTGGTCAAGAAGTGATTTATGATGATCGAGAGTTGTTTTAAGTGGAAGATACGGTGAGTTAAAGCAGGTTCAAGATCGTAAAAGAAGTTTAGTTCATCTGCTTATGACTGCGCCGCAGTGGAGGATGTCATTTCCACTTCGCTCACTGCGCCGCAGTCAGGCAAAGAAGAAAAAGAAGACGAGGATTTTGGGTGCGCCGCAGTGAGGTGTTCCCTTGCCACTGCGTCGCAGCCACCCGTAAGTCAAAGTCAATGCTCCTCACTGCGCCGCAGTGAGTGCACGGGATCTGGAATTTTAGGTCGAATTTGCATCAGATTTTTGGAGGAGTATAAATAGAAAACAAGCCCTAATTTCAAAAGTATCCAAAGTCTTTCTAGGAGCTGTTCTACAAGGGATCTTCTTTCTCCAAGCAAGTTTTACTTAGGCGGACTCATCGAAGATTCACAGGCACCCATCTAGATCGTAATAAATTACTGTCTTGCAATTTCTTTTTCTTCAAACGATTGGTACAATATGTTTTTCTCTTTTATTGATATTTATTGTTATTTTATTATGAGTGGCTAAACAGTTTATCATCCACCTTGATGAAACGAGACAGATGATGTGATTGCTATATTTTTAATTCAAGGAATTGATTTTATTTACCGTTGTTCTGAGATCTTGATGATTTAATTCTTTTGAATAATTATTTTAATATTGGTTGCACATTAATTCTTCGTTAGTGGTACTAGTCGGATTGATATGTGATTTGAAAAGAATTGTTTGTCTATAAGCAATTGTCACTAGTTCATGGTATGATAATGAATATTAATTTAATGAAAGGATTATTTTTGTCAACGTAATTTATAACGGTTGGTGGTACCACATTATTTTTACATAGGTTCAATTGGTAAATTGATAGTCAAACAAACTAGTTATTGGAAAAGTTGTTTTGAAATCAGTGGTACCGGTTTGGGAATATTGTCTGGTAATCTAGGTGATTTGATGATTTGTTTATGGTTGGTGGTACCACATGAGCAGTTGTCCTGTCACGATTATCTTTTCAGTTCTAATGAATTTGGTCTTAATTAAATGCAATCACATTTGAAGTTGAGGAAAGTCAAGGTGGATGACCTTTAATATTATTGTCTGAAGTTTGTTTTCATTTTATGTTCTTGTTCAAAGCAAGTTTAATTTTCTGCCAAAAAGGAGATTTAAAGTAACACCCGGTTTTCCAAACCATTTTACCAAACAATTAATTCGAACCAATCTCTGCGAACGAACACGGACTTATCTCTTAACTATATTACAAACGATCGGGTCCACTGCCCATGAATGCGTAGTAGTGAGTTTTCAGGTAGTTCAAGTTTTATAAATTTAAGACTCGATTTAGCACATCAGTATCCAAGCCTTTTCATGTAACACTTACATATTATTTTTTTAATCTATAAAATTCATAGGGGTTCAAACATTACCCCATAATCAAATATTAAAAATTTTGTATGTGAAGAGTTTCACACTTAAAATTAGGTGTCGGACAATTTTATATTCACATTTTCCATATATTAACTTAATAGTATGTCTTTGAAAAATTTATGATGAGACTAACGAGTTAAAGAATTATAACAAGACTAATTAGTTAGTTAACTACATTTTAATAGTACATAGGTCATTGGTTAAAAGGACATCCATATGAAAAAGTCTTAGTATTCAAATTTTGGGGTGGACATAAAAAGTCCTTATATCATAAGGCTTGGCTTGAGTATATACAGGTGCAAGTTTAAGAAGACATAGTTTACCCTTATTAATCGTCTTGCATTCAGACGGATTAGTAAGAGGTTTTTGTCCATCCAATATTTAAAATAGACATTTGTGTTTTGAGGGAACTCTCTAACATAAACCCGATTAAAACAATATAGGCTAGGCCTTTCATTGTTAAATCGCGAAACGAAATTCCACTAACAGTACTAGTCCATTTTGCTTGTACCCGCATGAAACAAAAGCTATAGCCCACTTGGCTTTTCCTCGTTTCTTTTCCGCAGGAACCAACGAACACCACCACCTTAATAATAATATAATAATAGTATATGACAATGTTTGTCATGTATCTTTCTTTTATTATTAAGTGCTCCATTTAACCAAGTCCAAAATACGTAAATATTTTGTGAACTAGTTAATCAAATTTGGGTTTAACCCGTATTTTTAAGTTAAATCGGTTCTAACTTGGACATTTTCCGTTAATATATCGTAAAATTCGGATCAATATTAGAAAAAAAACCTTGGAAACATTGAAATTTTAACAAAAAAAGAAAAAGTTTAATGTTAATGTTGATGACTATTTATTTATCATTGTATATATATTTTAAAAATTATTTATATGAGCATAGAAAACGATGAGAGTTTGAGATAGCTAAAGGAAGTAAACATTGAGTTTAGGGTAAAAAAAACAATTAGAAAATAAAAATACAAAAATAATGATATCATATCTTTTTAAAATTGGGCTAGCAAAGAATGAGGGCTTGTCTTTTTATTCTTTTTCTAAAAATAACTTTTGAAAACAATGTTGTTTTATTAATATAAGAGATCTGTGTTAATAGTAAATCTCATTAAGTATCGTAAGTTTACATATATAAACTCAATTAGGCATTAAAATGCGGCCTAATAATAGGAAAAATAATCACAAAATGAACGTTCGTCATGAACCGGCAGGAAGTACACGAAAAACAACATAGTAGACTAGTAGAGTTGCATCAAATTACATGGACAAATTTGCCATAGTGACGTTAATAACATTACCGTATATTGAAACTTTTAGTTAAATTTCAAATACCAACTTATAAGTTATAACACCTTAAAAAAATTGTGTGGATTAATCAACACGCCAAGTTGATAACAATTTTCACGTTACAAACAAGCTATTCAGATACAAAATGAGCAAAAAAGTCTTACACTACATTTTCTACCTATGCAACTCAAAAAGGGTGTACAAAGCCAATAGGAATCATGGTTAAACAAGACTTATTATTATCTCTTTCGAAATTGAAATAAAAAGGAGACTTATTATCATTATTTTTTGAATGTAAAAAAAGGGTGTGAAATCAAACAAAACTTGTAAAATGGCCAAAAGACATACGATCGAAACCTGAAGTTACATACTATATATAATGGTGTTACAATGTATGAAGCAAGCATGCTTTTTTCTTTTCCTATTTTGCCGTGAAAGTAATTAACTCTAAAATTACTCTCAATATTATAATTGGCCGTGAAAGTAATTAACTTTGAGATGCTTTTTATGTTTATTTACTTATATTCTATTTGTAGCACCTTTTTACAACAAATTTATCTATAAACTAATTCAGACGTAATATTATGTTATGTGGATCGATTAAGAGGGTGTTTGGGAATACGTTTTGAATTGGTTATCTGATTATTACGTTCATAAAACGCAGATAATCTGAAAAAGTGTTTGTGTAAAAAAGTGATTATCTGCTATAAAAACGCAGTTTTAAAAAAGCATGTACTTACTTGCTTTTTCAAAACGCAATTTTGAAAACGGATAATCTATTTTGAAAACGCAAAATCTGTTTTGTATTCTTAATAACAAACACCCCCTAAAAAGGCTGATCTTTTAGCCTGATGGAAGAGTTACGTATAAAATCTTCTTATGAGATTGGCCCTTGACTTTGATAACAGAATTCAAAGGTTTGATTGTTACTACTTATAAACTAAATTGTTTTGTTTTTCTTTTAAAAAAACAGTTTATTATTATTAATTTTTTTTTATCTTAGACGGGTTAGAAAGTGGAAAATTTAGCTGTTCATTGACATAATTTACTTGAAAATTTTGAATTGAAAGTGGTCGATTAAGTGGAACTTTATTTTCAAGTGGCAAATATATTAAACTATTAATTACACTAGTAATGTACTAAATTACCCAATTATCAAAGAATTGAACCTTTCTAGTTTCTACGATTAACCACACATTGACAAAAACTTGGACCATTACTCAAATTGGCCCAAGCGAAATTTAATGGGCTGGTCTTTTCTTATAAGAGTTGAGCTTCAACTATTAAGTCAACAGTAGTACAACACTACAGCCCATTAAACTCTTGGCTCAATTGTTTTCAAAGATCAAATATATATAACCATCAAAGTAAAGACGAACTCGTATACACTTTCAATATGCGATACGTATTAGATTCTACTTAACTTTCGCTATAAAAGCTAGAAAAACTAGCTAGGTACTTACACGTAGCTGAGTTCATAATTTATTTCACTTATTTCCATCTCTTAGTTCACTCCATTACGTTCAAAAAAAAAAGTTCACTCCATTACCACGTCTAGGTCACAAAATACTAAATCTATCATAGATATTAAAAAAATATACTATTCATATTTCAAG
Source organism: Erigeron canadensis (assembly GCF_010389155.1). Classification (NCBI taxonomy): domain Eukaryota; kingdom Viridiplantae; phylum Streptophyta; class Magnoliopsida; order Asterales; family Asteraceae; genus Erigeron; species Erigeron canadensis. The sequence goes on from NC_057767.1 coordinate 955,514, forward strand.
TACGCGAATACCATATTATAAATTCAACTCCTGGCTGAATTAATTAAAGCAAAAGAAAAAAACAATCAAGAGACATTTAGAGAGACTTGAAGTTAAATATTCTCTTTTCAGTTTGTTTACTTACGAATTTCAGGTGACAATTTAATTAGAAACTCACTTTTAATCATTATGTTACAAAAAACTCATTTTAGCTATTTTGCCTCTTGCATTAAATATACTCAACAATAAATAAATAATAGCTCGATCATTTTATCTTTCAGTTTTTATAATTACGTACGTTTATCATTGAAACACATATATAGTATAAACTATAGTCTAATATACGTAATATCACTTTTTTAGGAGCATTTGAAAGAAAGAAATAAGTTTTAAAAAAAAGACACAATAATATGATGATTTATGCATCTTTAGCATGTATATACTAGTTGGATGAATATATATCTACCGACAAATTAAAATCTTTTCAGACGACATGTGACATAAAGCTTTTAATGACACGTGTCATATTTGATCTAAAAGCTAGGTCTATATTTAACATATTAATTAATATTAATAATATTAATTAAACATTTAAGAAACAGAACATTTTGATTAGTTAATTTCATTCCTATTAGAAGTAGTTCAAATTTTATGAACGTGTCTACCTTCCTTGTAAAGAACTAATATATTAACAAGATAAGATATAGATATATATGATAACTTTTAAACATTATGATACGTATCTTCTTATTATTAAATTTAAGTACATACCAAAGATGTTTCCTAATTTATAATTAACTTTGATATAAGTAGATAAAAATTAGAGTTTGACATACGTAACCTTCCATGAAGACTCAAAATCCTATTTCTTAAAAGACTTTTTCACTTCCATGTAAGCACAAAATCACAACCTTTTATACAAAGCTCCTACCATTCTAAAAAATTAAGTTACACCCTTAACATCATTCAACTTGAATTTCACCTCAAATATTACTAGAATTGCGAAGAGAAGTATTATTCGACGAGGTTATTAATAAACAGGTTTGTAGCTCCATCTTTTTTAATGTGTTTCATATAGCTTAATATTTATAAATACTATGATTTTATTTAAATTAATGATGAAACATGATACCTGATATCATATTAGACCATTTATTTGTTTAGACATTATTCAAATATGGTAAATACATATTTGAAATCATTTTCAAATTCATTGAAGGCGAAAACCATTGAGATGGATTTAATTCCATAAAAAGTACTGGTATTAGTATCAATTAAGAATAAGAGTAGCATATATATATAGTTTGTTGTTTAAATAACACTGTATTATCGATCAATTAGGTTCATTTATGATATATTTTTTTTCCGTGAGAGCGGGATTTCAGGGAGCACGCGGGTGATTGTAGGTGTTGTCCGTGCGGAGGGAGGTATATATCGTCAACCCCTTCGAATTTATAGCGATCTTATACTCCGTACGTAATAGGTATCTCAGTATCTGTTATGTATATTTCATTATCCTAGAAAAGACTCCATTTCATGTAAAAATTTTTTTTTATCATATTTAAAAGCTAACCTCAAGTGTCGAATTAATTAAGCTTAATTCTATAAATAAAAATAAAATAAAAATCAGTATACAAGTAGTTCATTCCTACGTGCAATTTATAAATACAGTCCATGGGTTAAGTTTTCGACCTATTATTTTAACTTATTATTAACTGATCAATGATTATGAGTTTTTGTTTGACTACGTAAGGAATCGAACAAAACTGAGTATTTTAGAAGCCACTTAATTAGTTAGCGATTTTTGAAAAATAAAATTTGACTTGATCAAATACTATTTTTAATGTGGAAGATCAGTCTCGACAACAAAATTAGATTTGGGCTACGCAAATGTCGTCTAAAAGCCCAATTTGTAGTGAGTTACAAGGCCCATAGTGTAGCTTATGAAACATGTAGTACTCGTGATATTTACTTGTATCTCGATTGAATGCAACAATTTATTTTGAAAATGACCCATTATAATCAATCAATTAAGCTATATTTTATATTTTTTAATTATTTATAAACAGTTCTATAATTATCAAAGAAAATGGCACTATGTATGACTTCCGTTGCAAAAGTCCTCCGAACAATAAGCTGGCTTTGTGGATTGCGAAAACAAATAAACGGAGTGGTATGTCGTAACCAATCATAATAATGTCTTTGTTATAATTAAAATATTCACCGTTAATAGTAGTGATTTATTTTAAAAATTTTTTTATCCTTTGTAGAGAGTTGCAGACATTACGATAGCCCAAAACGAACACGCAGCTCGAATCGAAAATCCACCACCGGGCCCTTTTAGGACTCTTGTAGCCTTCATCACTTTTGGTCTCATTATTTTCAGTGTGATGGTTACTTTGACAGTAACTAGCACCCTTGTCGATAAGACTCGCTTAGATCTAGATATTCTAGGCACAGTGTTCTCAAATATAACAATAAATATAGAAAATGATGAGATATCATTAGGAGGGATGGTTGGGCTACAAGTTAGTTTTGTGAAGAAAGGTCCTATTACCGTGTATCCAGACTTGGGGACCTACACCCTGAGTACACGAACTATCAAAAATGCAAACATTAGTGCCTCTTCTACAAAAAGGTTTAACATCTCCAACAAAGAACTACTTATAATAAAGTTCGAGGTTACACGAGCCCGCATAGGAGAAGAAGAGCTAAGGGCAATGAAGAAGAACCTAGAGGACCAACAACTATGGATGACACTGCAAGGAAATATGGACATACACATCAAGCTGTCAAGGTTTTTGGTTTTCCCATATACGTATACACGTATATCCTTTGATTGTAAATCTCGTTGCCTAGATAATGTCTTGGATAAAATACAACCGAAAGATTGTAAAATTATTGATGGAAGTTTTTGAATACTTAAGCTAATATATTTAGTTTGCATCGTTGTAATATGTATGATCGATTGAGTTTCTACTTTTTTTTAAGTGAAGTTTAATGCTTTGTTTAGAGTTAATTTGAAACTAGTATAGTAGTATACTCATTTTAAGTGGACAATAGCAGGACTCTATGATGTTAACCAATTTATTAGTTTATTAATTGTACCAATATTATGATTATGATATATTATATATTACTCGTATATATTATATTATTCTATATTAAAGTACATTTCAATTTTATGTGCAAGTTTCTAGAGAGGAAAGTTCAATCATTAATTATTTCTTGCGAGTTTGTAGTTGTACGTTGTGCATGATAAAGTCGATTTAGTATTTTACTATGTCGCCTGGTATCATTTTTGTATTAAAAAATTAGAGTATTTAACTTGACAGAAATATTTTACTGCTGATAGAATATTAAAAAAATTCAACCTCTATTTTTCTCTCTCTCGCAGATGCACATAAAAAAACTCTAACTCAAAATTCGTTCCCTCCTCCCCCTTTCATATCCCACATAATAATTTGTCACATCTTCGACCGCACTGAAATTACTTTTACGTTAATAACCAAATCATCATTGTCGCCGTTAACACCGCTTCATTGTGCAGACACCAATCTAGTAACTAAAACATGAGATAAAATAATTCTTTTTTTTCTTTTCTTACTTTCTTTTCAACCCATTCCATTTTTTCTTCACGCACTTTAAACTCAACGATAAGTCTAAAAGAAAACAATCTCTACCGCTAACCATTGATAAAAACTTAGATCATTTCTCGATTACGCCCAACAGAAATTGAATGGGCCGGACATTTTTATAAGAGTTAAAGTTCACCTATTAAGTCAACCGTAGTAATGTTAAAAAAAAAAGTCAACAGTATAGTAGCACACCCACAGCCGATTTAACACTTGGCCGAAGCATTTTCAAGGTCCAGTAAATAAACATCATGTCAAATTGTCAAACTAGTCCACCTAATTACTAATTAAGTCTTTATTAAAAATTACAAAGTAATTATAAAACTAATATAAAAATTACCTAGCTCGTTATTAAAATTAATCATATCCAAACCCGTTATCAAAATTTATGTGTTTATGTGTAAAAGAAAAAAGAAAATAGAAAACCTAGCTCACTTAAACTCTCGATCACCTTGAACAACAAAATCAAGTCGAACTAAAAGAGATAGAAGATGAAGTCGTATATACTTGTTATATATGATATATAAAAAATGTGAAACCTCTTCACATTAAATCTTTGCTTTTTAAAGTAAAGACGAACTCGTATACAATTTCAATATGCAATAAGTATTAGATTTTATCTAGTTTTTGCTATAAAACCTAGAAAAATATTTAGCTAAGTATCTATACACTACAGGAATATTGAGATTTAGCAAGAAAGTTCTATAGCAAGGACAAGAAGTCCTCATTAAAGCCTACTGAAAGACAAAAATGGTGGGCCCAATTATTTTTTAGTTTGACTAGACATTTAACAAGGATAATGTTCACTTAGATCAACTTTTATTTTTTTAAAATTATTTAATATGTTTGATTCATAGTCAAAACGAATAAAAAAAGTAGGACCAGATCTATAGTATGGACTATGTCCTCACTATGTGTTTTTTATTTATTTACATTAACATGGATACATACATATATATTTATATATATATACATATATATATATATATATATAAAGGGGTTGAGTATTGTAAAACAAGTATTAAAGTAAAACAAATAAGACAAGATCTTGACCCTTGGATCATGGTTAATTGATGCACAAAGATTTACGAAGCAATTGATGCACAATGATTTTCTAGTGAAAGAAAGACTATTTTTTTTATTCTTTTTACTTTAATACTTGTTTTATTTTACCTTACATATATATATATATATTATCTATATTTAAATGTATGTTTCAAAATTTCCAGTTCCCTCTTAAACTTCAAATCTTCCCGTGTCCTTGCTAATAATTCATTGCATACCAGAAACCTAAACTCATAGAAAGTACTTGGGTATTCATTATATGTAGTAAACTTTTAAATTTTAATTATTGGATATATCCAGGTATATGTGACAACCATATAAGCTATACGTCCATGCCACATAAGATTTTTTATTGGTCGCGTACATCCAATAACCGAAAAATTTAAAAGTTCATTGTGTAATAGATACTCGAGTAGTTAATTACATGATATAAACAGTTGTGTATAATTTATTACATTTCGGGAACCTAATATAAGCATTTACTTTAAACATTAAATTGAGACATTTATATCAAAAAAAAGTAAAAAAATATGAGAGCATTTATTTCTTGTTTTAATTATCGAAATAAAATTTTATTTCTTATGTTATCAACGTAATATAATTGTTTTTTTATATTTAAAGAGTCGAACTCAATGTCTGAGAATTAAAACCAGGAAAACTTTCTAAGAGACTCTAAATATTATCAGTTGATCTATGTCTCATTGGCTCAACATTTGTTTGTTGTTCTTGTTTATATAAGTTTTAATTAAGAGTATTTAAATTTGTAAATATTTATTTTAACACTAAAACAAGTTAACTACTTGTGTTATAAAATACATTGAAATTATGTTTTGTGAATTTAGTGTTTTTTTAATCAATATCTGAGAATAACAAAAACATGAAATCAATTCTTATATATTTATAAAAACTTGAACTATAAATGTTAATTAACTTTTTATATATGCCATCTATAGGAAAACATTAAGCACAATTAAAGTGGTATGAAACTTTTGATCAATAAGTTTCTCTCTCACATGTACACACATATATAAATTAAAATAAAACAAATAAAAACAAATAAAAAAATGAATTTTTCTTTATTAAACTTCATCGTGCATTATAAAAATCGTGCATCAATATATAGATATATATGTTTGTACTTCTTAAATCTTCGTGCATAAATTTTATCATGGTCAAGATTTAGTACGGGAAAGGATTAATCTTCCTAACATTAGCCTAAAAATACTCCTAACTATTAGATGATTACATGTGGAAAAGTCCGGGACAAGATTATGAAAGAAAATTAGTGGATAACATATGTAACCTTCTTAAATAATTAGGAGGATTTATAGGTTAGTTTTAAATTTTTTTTTTTTATCATTTTATATATATATATATGACTATCAAATGAGAGCCAAATTAAAATGAAAACAAATGAGAACACTTAAAAACATCATTTTGATGCATTAAAAGTCCATAAAACTGACATAGTGCATAATTAATTATAATTATTTAAGTGTTTAACAACACATTGATCCGTCAAAATCGAAAAAATAATGTTTTTTTTATTGGATGCATCATTTTGATTATATGCATCCAAGATGGATATACAAAACAAAAAATATAATTTTTTTTTTATTTTGACGGATCAATGTGTTGTTAAACACTTAAATAATGATAATTAGTTATTTACTATGTTAGTTTTATGGACTTTTAATGCACCATAATGATGTTTTTAAGTGTTCTCACCGGAGTGTAATCATATATATATATATTATAACAATAAGAATCCTAGCCTTCTAAAGTCTTCTTTCAATTTAAAGCTAATTTTAAATATTGCCACATAGGATTTTATCCTACGTGGCATCTCCATACATTTTTTACAATATACTTATTTTATAACCTTTATTTATTCTCAAAATAATCTATTTTATTTTATTAAATATAATATAATATATTAATCATAATATACACAAGATAAAAAATAATATCAAAACTCATATTAAAAAAATAAAATAACGTCCATGCATCTACTAAATTGACACACATATTTGACAAAAATAATATTATTTATTAAAATATATACAACTTTAAAGACTATATCAAATTTTAGAAATTATTTGAATATATTATTAGATTATATATGACCAATCAATTTTGTTGTTTCTCTCTTTTTTTTTTCTTTTTGGCGAAACTTTAACTAAAGTTGGTTGTTATTCTAATCACAAAACAAAGTCTATTATATAATAAAAAGCAAAAACTATAATGATTTTCTCTTATTTATCTTATTGGGTTCTTTTTACTTATTCGTATTGTATTTATGTGTATTTCATATGACTAAATTTATGTGTATTTTATATGACTAAATTTTTGTCATGTTTGGTTTTTTACTTTGTACATATTATTACGTTTGATGAATAGATAACATGCTACATTATCGATTTACGTTTGATTTGTTGTAGTGTTAATCTATAAGGTGAATACATTTTTACGCGATTTATGGCTACACAAATGGTGTTGTTGATGATATCAAAATATCTTAGGTTAAATGTTCTTAGAAGAGATGTGTAATCACTATAGTAGGTTAAGTGACTGTGCTATCGACATGTCCGAAAAAACAAAGGGTGACCAGAGTGATACATGAATTAACCATGAACTATAACATAATCAATTTTTACATAATAAACCTATAGAATAGCTATTTACTAATGTATAAAATAATCTTTTTAGCTAGACGCGCATCGCGCGGGGTAAAATACCTAGTATATATATATATGGGATGGAAATATAAGGCTGTCGGGTATCTAAGTTTAGGTGTGGAACACTCACATATTGTTTTTTTAATCCATAAAAATCATGGGGACCCATGCATTTATTCATTAAACAAGAAATAATAAAATATTAGTATGTGAGTGGTTCCACACCTAAGCTTAGGTGTCGGACAACCTTATATTCCATTTTCCCTATATATATATGTTATGAGACTGCAAGTAAAAAAAGGGTTGACCATGGAAAAGAAAATCATTCTATCTCTTCTCTTTTATTTACTTATAATACATTTTATAGGTGCTAACGGCGATAGAGAAAAAGAATTTTGCAGTGAATTTGGTATTACACGTTTTTTTATCTAACTATATAGTTCTTTTGTTTTCTATTATAACTATCATAGCCTAAAAAGTCACTTTATTTGAAACAGATGGAGGTCATTACAAATCTCATGTTTATAACTTTGATCCAGAACAATGCAATCAGGATTCATGTAGTGAAGTGTGCTTAGATCACTGTCCTTATAAAGGAGATATAGCATATTCATCATGTATTTGTAATTACTGTCTATGTTGTATGTCTGATAATATATTTGATCATATGTAAATATAATGTATCGAGTTTTGTAATGCTTTATGGATATTTGGCAAGCATTATTTAGGCTCTTCTATTATTCTTTTGATTATTACAAAACATAAATCAATCACTTTTAAAAACATGATGGGAGAAATTTACTGATGGAAAGTTTCAAACCACTTTGATTGTGGTTAATGTTTTTCTATAGATGGCATATACAGAAAGTTAATCAACATTATGATACAAGTTTTTGAAAATATATATATATATATATATATATATATAAATTGCTTTCAGGTTGCTTTTAGGCATATTCAAGTTAATCAAGTATTGATTAAAAAAAAACACTAAATTTACTCAACACAACTTCGAAGTATTTCATAACAGAAGTAGTTAACTTAATTTAGTGTTAAAATAAATATTTACAAACAAAAATATTCTTAATTAAATTTATGTAAGTTAAAACAACAAACAGATTTTGAGCCAATGAGGCATAGATCAACTCATAAATATTTAGAGACCTTGGGAAAATTTTCTTTGTATTTATCCTCAGATATTGAGTTCGACTCTTTGAATTGAAAAACAAAACAAATATATTCACCGATAACATAAGAAATAATACAATTTTATTTCGTTAAAAAGAAACAAGAAATTAATGCTCTCCAAATATGATATTCTTTATCATTGTCAAATTATATATATATATATATATATATATATATGTGAGAAAATGTTACAAATGGTCCATGTGGTTGTTCATATTCGTATTTTGCCCCCTATGCTTTTTTTCGTTTCTAGTCGTCCCTTAGTTTTCCATTTTCGTTGCTATCGGTTTCCGACACTAACTTCCGTTACATTTAACCGTTAAACCTTTCACATGCATGGCACGTGAGGGCATTTTAGTCTTTTAACCATTTCTTTCCTAACATTTGTCCGCGATCATCTTCATCAACCACACACCCTTCCCTTCCTAGATCTTTATCAATCATCAATATCATCAACTAAAATCAATCTAAAATTTGTATTCCAAAAATCTACAATCTAAAGAAATATAATACAGTAACTAAAATAAAACATTATATTCTTTGTATAACACAACATTCACCAAGAAATATACATTTAACCTTTATATATATTAAAAAATAAAATAGTTAAAAGATGTCAAGAAGTCAAGATTTAAAGTGAATGGCCAAATCCTTGAAAATCTTAAACGGGAAATAACGATTACAAGTCTGAGTTATATTCCCTTAAATCTTTAAAAATTGGTAACATTCAAGGGCTACATTTCAACTCTTGGATCAAAACTGATCGATGATCATTTAAAATCAAATAAATTTGTAGGGGAGGGTCAACGTTCAAAATCAAATTTGATTCGGATGAGGAATCATGACAATCGGGCCTTCAGCCACTACTCTAGGGTTTACGGTTTGACGGGGAGGCACGCATTCTAAAACCTTAAAGAGGGTGAGGGTTCCCACTATAACAAACTTTTGGGTAATGAAGATGAAGATGAGAAGAAGGCCTACAACAAGAATGTACAAATCACGTGGATTTGTTATTATTTGTATCATTGAATTAATAAAGAACAGTTTCATGTTAGAAAGGTTGTACCTAAAGCTAGGAAGAGTACTCCCTTAGCTACAGTACTTTGTCTCACATACCCATATTTCATGCTTTGTTGTTTTTTTATTAATATCTATATTTCCTTATAAGAATTATAGGGATGGTGTTGAAAGTTTAGAATTTTTGGAACATGAAAAATTACCAAATTACCCTTTCCCTTAAAAAAACAAAAAATATCTTCATTCTCTCTTCCTCTCTCTAACAAAACAATTTATCATTTCCCTTCTCATATAAGAAAAACAAAATATCTTATAATGTTATCTTTATAGAAAAACATATAACATTGTCGTGTTCTAATTAAATTATTTAGGATATGTTTCATTTAAAAATAAAATACTATTTATAATAGTCCAAAGTAAGAATTTAATACAACACGTGTAATAATAAAACAAAAATAAAATGATAAGGACATATTATATTTCAAAATTGGCAGGATACTACCTGCGGATAACTCAAACATCAAAAATGTCGGAGGGAAAGAATAACTTGTTGAGAGAAGAAAGGGGTGTTTTAAAATCCTAGGGTACTATCCGCAGATAACTCAATATCAAAAGTGCCGGGGAAAAAAAACTTGTCGGATGAGGAAAAGGATAATTGTAACACCCCAACAAGGCGGAAACATGGGGCATTAATAGAAAAGCTCAGCATGACATGGAAATTAAGTGGAGGCAACTAAATGCATTCAAGGATTGAGCAATCCAAACATAATTCAAGTACAATCACAAATAACGGATCAAATACGTGCACAAGGAGCACAACACCATCAATAGTTTACAAAATAGATCAAGTGATGGCTAACGATCCCAGACATAACCCATGAACGGGAGCAATGAATCACGGATTCACAAAAGTCCAAGCTCAATCCTATCGCATGCAATACAATCATCCTTCACGTCTTTGGTTAACTTGGTTACCTGAAAAGTATATTAAAACGCGTCAACATAAAGTTGGTGAGTTCGTAGGTTTTTACTATAAGAAACAAGTGTCGGGATAATAACCGTTTAACCTTGATACGAACATAATTAGATCATTAAATGATCATATAACATTTAAACCTTGATTTGGATCGATAAACGATCACACAACCTTGAAACCTTGATTGGGTTATTAAATGATCTCATAATTGGGATCGTTAAACGATCACCAAGCCTTGAAACCTTGATCGGATCATTTAATGAACCTCATAACCTTGATACGAACATATACAATCACACAACCTTGATTCACAATTCAAACAAACACATAACCTTTATAAACTAGCTAAACAATCATATAACCTTGATTCACTATTCAAACAAGCATATAACCTTGATAAAATAGCCAAACAATAATACAACCTTGATTCACATTTTAAACGAGCATATAACCTTGATAAACTAGCTAAACAACCATATAACCTTGATTACTTACATAAAAGAAAACATAACGATCAAACTAAGCCATGAAACACGATGTACACTTTTCACCCCAAAATCATGTAAGGAAAAAGGGGCTACGAACTCACCTTAGCTTTAGAAGTCGTTAGAAAGAGATTTAGCGGGTCAGCGGGGAGCACAACGATCACAAACCTATTACATAAACATTAAGTCATCACTTTATAGTCTATGTTATGTTACAAGTCATCCTAGGCCAAACCAAGACACCCCACGGTCAAACAAACGAGCAATCAATTGGAGAAATAAAGAACCCGGAAGAAATGGAGGTAGATTCACTACAAATGGGTGATACCATAAGAAAGTAGACTTTCATACGATTCAAACGATAGCTCATACATTAAAAACGGGCTTACGGTTTAAAAGTTACGATCGTTAAATCGAAATAAGATCAAATGCTGAAAGGGGGAAAGTTGCGTCACACCCTTCTAGAGTTGCGGCGCAACTTTTGATCAGTAGGATGGCCAAAAAGGAAAGTTGTGTCACACCCCTCTGAAGTTGTGGCACAACTTTTGATCAGTAGGATGGGCAGATTGAAATTTGTGTCACACCCCTCCGAAGTTGTGGCGCAACTTTTGATCAATAGGATGGCCAAAATGAAAGTTGCGTCACACCCTCCAAAGTTGCGACACAACTCTTCAGTTTCCAGGAACTAAACACAATTTTTGACACAAATCGACCCATTATCACTTAAAATCCGTTAACCAAACTTTGACACGATCAAAGTCAAGTATAACCACACCATAAAAACATGTCATTTCACAAACCCAGTTCCACTTTCTCAAGATTTGATTCAAAACCCGTTTTTGAGTTATAACACCCATTTTACATCAAAATCGACCACCAAAAGTTTAGATCAATAGTGGGGAAGTATTGTACAATGCAAGAGGAACATTTTGAGCTAAGAAACACTTACCAATTCAACCCACAACTTAAATTTCGGATTTGAGCCCCAAAGGATGGATGAACACTTTGAAAACCCAAGAAACCTTGCACTTTAATGATTATTATTAGGGTTACAAGATTAGGTTAATTTAACATCAACAACACAAAATTTTGGGATTAAATGGTGAATTTATGATGATCTTGGATGGTAGATGGGAAATTTAGGAGATAAGTAAATGAGAGGGTGAGAGAGAGATAGATAAGGAAAAGCATAAGGAAAAACAAAATGTGGGAATGGGGTGTGTGGGTGGGGGTCGACCTATGGCTCCAAAATTGGGGCTCTCGCTCCGCTAATTTCGACCAACATCTATTCGTTATCCATTTAAATGCTAAAACAAACCCGTAAACGCAAATGGACTTCATATTACACTAAGTCTCATCAAAACGCTCGGGATTTATCATCCATTCATGAAAGTCAATTACATTTAATCACATAAATTACAAGTTAAACATAGTCAAAAATCACAAATGTTACAATAATGAAAGAAATTTTAGTTTGGAGTGGTTGTATCTTTTTGGATCATGAGTATATTGAAATGGTTGTAATAGAAATTGGTTGTGGTTTGTAATTTTTATAATTCAAATGTATATAATATGTATATCAGAGGGGGTTAATTTTCTCTATTATTTATAATTTAGTGTCGAATGACCATATTCAGACGGTCTACTGATTGTCACACACTAAGCCAGACAAATCACAAATGTTCCTAGGGCTATTTATGTGTTGGCCATGATATGTGTTGTGTATATAGATGTACTCACTAAGCCAGACAAGCTTACCCGTCGTTGTCCAATGTTTTCTTTTTACAGGATTAAAAAGAATTGCAAAAATGAATGTCAAAAGGCTAAGTGGGCAGCCGGTGGATGTCACGTAGATTTATTGGCACGTCGATTTTCAGTAAATCTTTGTTTTGATATTCAAAAGTTGACATCCATATTCATTTTAAAAAGAAATTACAGAAACCTGGAAAGTTAAAATAAGTTAACCACTTTTCTTTTAACGTATGGAAATTGTTTGAAAAATTAACACTTCAATATTTAAGGCAAAACAAAATAGATATAATGGGACCTAAATATGGCATTTTATGAAGTTAAAAATACGGATGTTACACTTGGCCTACATATTAGTTTTTTTAAAGAAAGGTTTTATTACTCTGTACCTGAACTTAGAGACCTAAAATTACAAACCTTAGTATCTTAATTCCAAATATGAATTCCAAATATGTTTAAGATATGCAGCTCTTAGCTAGTAATAGTAAAGTTCTAGCGTATACAAACCCATATCTCCAAACAACCTGTCAAAGTTTCTGATTTTCTCATATACGTATAAGCGTATACCTTTTTCTTGTACATTTCGTTGCGAAGATAATATTTTTAGTAGGCGGATGGAGTATATATTAAGATTTATCTTGGGTTGACGATTTGGATATCTCGGTTAAGCGATGCTGCAGGCTTCAAGCAATTCTATTCACGTGGTGGTGGCATATGGAAGGTGAGGAACAATGCTTTACATAATGACGAGATTGACAACAACCGTAATTTGTTCTCTTCCATCATGAATTTCTCATTTTTGTGGATTGGGTCTTAGAGACAAGAAGTCATTGATCCATTGGGTGTTGGAACCACGTTAGTGTGACCGTCACTGATCATGTATCATTCCTGATATGATAATTGACAATAACTGAAATTCCTATGTCTAGGTAAATATATGATGGGCGTATTTACTCTTAGAGACGTAGTATAGGGTTTCCAATTAGGTGATTGTAACTAAGAGGACTAATGATACATACATTAAACACCAGAGGGGTTGAATGTGTAATTACTAAAGGGTGGTAAGTGTAATTACTCTCCTTATAAATAGAGGGTAATTAACCTTAAGTTAAGGTTAATCACACACAAATAATCCCACACAAATTCGTGTGTCTTTCCTCTCTAAATTCGTGCATCATATTACAGCCGAATTTATCATCCCATTATTACTCAATCACCTTGTTATGGGAACCCGAAATTAATAGCAATTATGTTTTATGCTCTTACAGGTTCCACAGGACGATTGAGGATGTTTTATCACTCCAATCGAATCATGTTTATTCCAACATGTGGTATCAGAGCCGCGTTACGAGCTATAAGTCATGATTTGGTTCGAATTTGATGAATTTCGCGAACTAAAAATCTGCAGAAGACGAACTTCGTGCTGACGTCACACGAACTTCGTGCTGACGTCATCACGGACTAATGTTCACTTCGCGCTGACGTCATCCTCGCGTACGTCATCTTCGTGCTGACGTCATCATGCCTTCTGCTCATTTTCGCGCTTATGTCATCTCTAACTCGCGCTTACGTCATCGCGAATTCATGCTTACGTCATCCCACGAACTTCAACTTAATTTCATACACAAACTAATGACAACCTCGTGCTTACGTCATCACGAGTGTATGACATCTTCGTGCTGACATCATCACGACTTTATGATATCTTCATGCTTATGTCCTCACGACTTCATGATATTTTTGTTCCAATGTCAACACGACTTATAATGACTTCGTGCTTATGTTATCACGAACTATTACCTAACTTTGTGCTTACTTGATTACAAGTTATTACTTAAGTTTGTGTATACTAAAGACGATCTTAGTTTGTGTATACTATTCTAAGACATTTTTTCAGCTCGATCCCAGCCAGGGGCTCCGCCCCTTGGACCCCGCTCCCAGGGGCGCTGCCCCCGAACCCCTGTAATGTGTGGGGGCTTCGCACTAATGTACATGGTTTCATCATTTGTGCCCAAAGGTCAAATATGATTCTCATGGTGTGTTCTTTTCCTTTTGGATAATGAACACTAAGTATATTGATTCTGCCCAAAGGTGATTTAATACACTTTGTGTGCTAAAAGGAATATTTTTCATGCATAAGATACACGATTCTTAATTTTGTGCCCAAAGGTCAAAAGATAAGCGTTGTGCCGCATGACCCTAATGCTCATGTGTACTTAGATATTAGTTACTTCTGCCCAAAGGTGATGTAAATCTAAGTAGAGTCTTATGTCAACTTATTGTTTTGGTGTTTACAATAGGTTACTTATCACTGGCTTCATTAGTATAATGGTTTTAATCTCATTACTTTTAGGAACATTACTTTATCCTCTTACGTATTTAGGCATTACGTTAGTTCCATTACTTTTAGATACATTACTTAATAAGCCTTGGATATCTAATTATGTTATTATAAGGAACATTATTATTAGCCCTTAGTTAAGTTTAGGTATTACTTTAGTTCCATTAGTTTTATAGATATTCCTTAGTCTGCTTTAGATAGCTAATTATGTCACTATAATCTAATTGCCCTTAGTTTTAGGCATTACTTTATTAATCTTCTATTACTTGTATCATAAATTGATATCCTCCTTATTTCCACTATAGTACCTAACTTAGGCATTAAGCCACTTATTGATGAAAACTTTGCTTCATGAAAGGATTAATCACCTCTAACTTTGAAGATGCTAGACCTTGACTATGTCATTCGCCATAATGAACCCACTGCTATTACTACTAACTTTTTCGCAGCTCAGAAAGCGAATTATAAGAAAGTGGGATAGGGCGAATCTAATGATGGTCAAGAACTTCATGAATCATAGTATCTGAGGGAATGTATAAGGCGTATGCAAGTAGCTTAAATACAAAGGAAATAGCAGTATTTGTGAACACATAATGAATATGACTGACATGACTCATAAGTTTAAGAGTCTTAAAATTGAAAGTCTTTGATAATTTTCTTGTGCATTTTTAATGACCTCATTGCATGCTCATTTTGACACCTTCAAAATTAACTTTAGCGCTATGAAGGATAAATGGTCGATGAGTGAACTAAATGCAATATGTGTGCAAGAAAATGGTCGTCTTAAGTTAGGCCAACCTAAAGTGTTCACCTTACTACCATTGCTAATTCCATTAAGAGGAAAGATATGATAATAACAATACTGCAAATAAAGTTCAAAAGGATAATCATGGTGTTATTGCCTCTAGCTTTAAGTCCTTGACTAGCAATCCTAACTGCAAATTCTCATTGTGCCCAGATTGCCTTAATTTCAAGGAACTGCTAGCTAAGAAAGGTTACTTCTTTCGTGTAATATTTGATTCCTTTATGTTTAATGTATCTTCCAATACATGTGTGAGTGATTCTAGTTCTATGGTTCATGTGATTTACTCAACATAAGCATTCCACACAATTTAGAAGCTATCAAATGACCAAAGAAAGCTTAGAGTTGGAAGGGTTGATTTCTTATATGTCGAACCATGGAGACTTATGATTTACATATAAACACTTGAAAGTGTATTAGACCAGTGGATACCTTATGTATTAATTCATGGTTACGACGAGATTGCCATTACTCATAATAATGAATTCCTTGAACCTAGTTTCTTGAATGGATTGTTGTATAAGTTAGAACTAGATCATAATTTCTCACAGTCTTTGTTGTCTCCTAATATTGATGACATAACTAAAACAAAGACAAAATCACCTAAATAATTAGAGAATTCCTCCATAATGTGGCATAAACATATTGGTCACATTTCACGAGTTTGCATGATATGAATCATAAAGGATGAAATATTACATTCTCTTGACTTTTGTGATTTTGAAACATGTATTCAATGGCTTAAGGGATCAAGAAAAGAGCCACAAGAAGTTCCAACTTGTTGGAAATAATTCACTCTGATGTTAGTGGCCCCTATCCCGCATCCATGCATCATTTATTAGAATCATTAACGATTATTCACATTATATGCACCTATATTTGATCTGAACCTTTGGAGACTTTTATTGATATTAAAATTTTGGTTTTAAACCAACTTGATCATAAAATAAAAGTTGTGAGATCAGATAGAGGAGGTGAGTATTATGGTTGACATATTGATATTGGTTAAGCTCTTAATCATTTCCATAACTTTTGAAAGAAACAAGACATAAGTAACCAATATACCATGTTTGGTTCTACTCAACAAAATTTAATGTTGCTAAAAGGAGAAATAAAACCTTAATGGACATGGTGAAAAGTATGTTTGTCAACACTAACTTACCTACTTTCCTTTGGACTGAGGCCTTACGCAAATTTGTTCATATACTCAATAAGAGTTCCATTAGAATCTGTCCTTAAGACTCATGGACAGAAAGGAAACTGAGTCTGAGTTATATGAACGTATGAGGTTGTACTGCCAAAGCATAACTCTATAACCCTAACTTAAAGAAACTGGATCCTAAATCCCTTACCTGTTTCCTTACCGGTTATTAATCTTACTGTCTTTCCTACTCTACTAGCATTATTGACACGCAGTATGTCACATTTCATGAGAACTAAGAGATCAGTGGGAGCACGATAAATCATAACTTAAGATTTGCAAGAAGTACAAGAAGCGGGGGGAACCACTCGTCGGTTATTATTACTCCTCCGATAACTCCTCTTGTACCCAACGCTGCTCCTATATCACTGATCCACCTTCTCTATCAGAATTCTAAACCTCCTAATTAGAATACTACTAATGTTAAAGCATCTTATTAATAATGGTAAAGCAAAGCATTTTACTACTAATGCTAAAGCATCTTCCTTATTGAACCTGAAAATCAACTCAGGAGATCATCTCGGTCACTCATGACCATAACTTTGATGATTTCATTATTTAACTGAAGTTGGAGACATTGGAAAGCTTACTGATCCTACCTCTTATTAAGATGCCATTAATAGCGATCATGCCACTTAGTGGGATGAAGCCATAATTTGAGAGCTTAATTCCATATAGCATAATGACGTTTGGGACTTGGTTGAATTTCTTGAAGAATCCAAATCTGTAAGTTGTAAGTGGATCTTCAAAACCAAATTAGACCTGAATGGAAACGTCAAACGCTATAAGGCCATAACCATTTGCGAAGGGCTTTACTCAAAAGGAAGGAATCGATTATCAAGAGACCTTATCTCCTGTCTCATAAAGATTCCTTAAGGATCATCATGGCATTCGTATCTTATTATGATTTAGAGTTACATTAGATGAATGTCAAGACCACTTTCCTGAATGAAAACTTGTAATAAGACGTATACATGTGAACCTGAAGTTCCATAAAGTAAAGAGCACATGATCTGCAAGTTGAATAAGTCTATATACAGGTTGAAGCAATCATCACTAAAATGGTACGTTAAGTTTAATGAAGTCATAAGAGGACAAAACTTCCTAAGAAAATCAAGTGGATTAATGCACATATCTCAAGATCAGTGGGAGTAAATTTACAATCCTTGTTTTGCACGTGGATGATATACTTGCAAGTAACAACTTGGATATGTTGCATGAGTCGAAGCGTTTACTTTTCGCAGAATGTCGACATAAAAGATCTCGGTGATGCCTTTAATGTCACAGGTATCGAAATACATCGGGATAAGCGTAATGATGTTCTAGTTCTTTCTCAAAAGGCTTATATTGAACATATCTTCAAACGCAATAATTTGCAACACTACACACCCACTATAGATCTATTAGTAAAAAGGAAATGTATGTGATTGTTTCCAAAGTCTGAACATTAAGATTAAAGAAAGGGCAAATGAGGATGATACCTTACTCATATGTAGTTGAGAGCATTATGTATGCTCAGGTTTGTACTCGTCTAGATATCGCTCATATTGCCGGTATGCTTGGGAGTTAAGTATATAATCCCGGATTAGCATATTGGAAAATGGCTAAAAAGGTTCTACGATATCTGCAAAGGACCAAAGACTACATATTAACTTATAGAAGAGGTGACAACATAGAAGTAGTGGGATGTTCTAATTCCAATAAGAAATCTACTTCTGAATGTATATTTATGATTAACTGGCAAACCTATCTTTTGACGGAGTCATAAGTAGAAACTGACTGCAACGTCTACCATGATGTCTGAACGTTCATAATTTCATGTCATGAGATGTTGTTAAAGAACCTGGTCAGTGGACTCGAAAGTCGTCAACTTTATTATTAGACCATTGAAGTTTTATTGTGATAACTCAGCTACCGTAATTCTTTGAACAGTAACAGTTCAACTGGCGCTGAGATGTATCTCGATACAAAGGATCTATTTTACGTTAACGGAATGAGGAAAATGTTCTTTGTATTGAGTACATAAGTACACATAATATGCTACTGGATCCAATGACCGAATGTCTTCCTCCTAAAATCTTCGTAGGATACGTATCGAAGATGAGGCTTACTTAAAGACATATTATGATAGCATGTTGTACTTATTGGTCATTATTATTATGTTAATTAAAATTTTCCTCCTTATTCAGATTTTGTTTGTCTATTAGTTACACTTCGAGCTCATAACAGTGTAAGGACATTATATAACAAAATTTGTCTTAGTCAATTGATCATTGCTTATTAGTTTTAAATTTGAGTCATAGTTTGACTAGTGGGGGTCCTGAGTTGATGTTCTTTTCTACGACTGTACTTATTGGCTATGATTTCGGTTTCAAACAAAATGAGTATTATTCCGGAACTTATTTGAATACTCATAGATAAATGATCGCTTGGTCAAGTGGGAGAATGTTGGAACCACGTTAGTGTGACCGTCACTGATCATGTATCATTCCTGATATGATAATTGACAATAACTGAAATCCCTATGTCTAGGTAAATATATGATGGGCGTATTTACTCTTAGAGATGTAGTATAGGGTTTTCCATTAGGTGATTGTAACTAAGAGGACTAATGATACACACATTAAACACCAGAGGGGTTGAATGTGTAATTACTAAAGGGTGGTAAGTGTAATTACTCTCATTATAAATAGAGGGTAATTAACCCTAAGTTAAGGTTAATCACACACACATAATCCCACACAAGTTCGTGTGTCTCTCCTCTCTAAATTCGTGCATCATGTTCCAGCCGAATTTATCATCCCATTATTACTCAATCACCTTGTTATGGGAACCCAAAATCAATAGCAATTATGCTTTATGCTCTTACAGGTTCCACAGGACGATTGGGGATGTTTTATCACTCGAATCGAATCATGTTTATTCCAACATTGGGACCAATGGCAACTGTATCTGATGGTTAGTTGGCAACTGTATCTGATGACATACCCCTCCATCGGTACGAAGGACTTAACATGGTGGTTGCGATACGAAGGGTCATTCGTTACGAAGACTCCCGCGGTAAAATAAGATAACGATATATCTCCTATAAAATCGGGATTTGATCTTATCATTTCCAGCCAAATAATCAGGGAAATTATATCCCTATCCTAAGACTTATAAAAAACCCTAAGCAATCTACTTGTTCCCCAAGAACACGTCCCCTATAAAAGGAGAATCTAAAAGACCTCTCGAGGCATCCAAAAAGAACATATAAAAGAGATCTCAATAAATCTGACGTAAAGGGACTTAGTCTCTACCGTAAGGGAATCGCCAGCAAACGATCTCCAATACCCTCCACCCACATTACCTAAACCTCAGTTCGGTGCACAAACATTTGGCGCCATCCGTGGAACTCGAACCCACGACCACGTGGTTAAAAGCCACGTTGTAGAGGTTGTGCTGTGAATCCTCCTATCTTGAATGTTAGTTGGCAGCTTCAATGGTGTTATCACATTGTTTCATTTTTTTTATTTTTTTTACTTTTATGTTCTTATACATGTTTGTAAGTTGCGTGTCCCTGGAACTTGTTTGGGATTGCATCAAAAACATTATGGAGTGAAAACTAGTGACTCGACCTTCGTTGATGAGGTTTTTTCTTGTGTCTCGGGCTACTGTAACCGGCACAAGTTTTTTCAACCTTTTTGCAATCTTAGCAGTTAAAGTTTTCGATAAAGCCTATATACACAACTCTCCTTAACCTTTTCACTAAAATTTTGGTAGTATTTAACTATTTCTTTATTGATATCTAAGTTATCTTTTGTGGTGTATCCTTATAAATTTTGATCCTATAAACTGTTGCATAACTTGTTACCTCATTATACTTTTATTCCGTACTATTTATCATTCTATCTTTCCTTTATTTTTATTTATATATATCCTCAATATTTCTAATGATACAAATGTGTTATCGTTAAATTCATTGTTTCTCTCTTATACCCACCTATAACACGATTGACATACATTTTCTTTTTCTTCATTACCAACCTCTTGGTAATTCCCTTGTCGACATGACTTGGGCCACCCACATCTTTACTTGTTGCACCTTCGAGTGGTGCTTCCATATTACTTAAATGTCCAGCATAGAAGATAAGTTCATTATTATAATCTAAATGCCCTACTAAGGTATGAAAACCTTATGCTTACAAATCTTGCTATTGATAAAGTTAAAAAAATCTTTAGACCAATCAATATTTAATCATAATAGTAAATTATCTTTCAAATTTTTATGCCTCCTACTAGCATACTTCCATATTTACCGAGCTCAACTTAAGTTGTTCTAATGTATGATCGTAATAATGTTGCAGTCATTATTATGATTACATATTATAACAACTCGAGTTAAATTTGATAAACACTTCCATATGCCACTATAAAGCAGTCATATCACTTATGGTCACATCTAGGGTTTGAGTCTAGGTATTCCTTTTGAGTTTTGTGTAGCAAAACTCATACGTTATTTCCGAACCTAAAACAATGAAAACGTAAAAGTTTGAGTTTTGTGTAGCACTTCGTCGCAAAACCTGGTGCACGGCCTCAGTTTGGTTGCACAGCCGTTAGGGACGGCCGCATGTCCTGTAAAGGCCGTGCGGTCTCTGTCCTTTTCGCACTTTGTTTCTCCGACCTTCATTACACACTTCCGTGACTCCAAACTTGTACCATAACCTTATTTTGATATTTTAAGATGTTTGGAATTGGCAAATCTCAAAAATAACAACTTTCGTTTTTCTTCAAATTTGGAGTCGAAAATTTGTCTAAGTATAATAGAGCACGGCTCTTGCTCTCTTGCTGAAACAAAGGTCGTGCTCCCTCTGCCCAAATCAATGAGAATTATTGAGCATTCGCTACATAAGTTCATGACCCAAAACTTGTTTATAAGTCTTATATTATCATTCTAAGGTATTTGCAAGTGTCAAATTACAAATCTAAACACTTTGATTTTTCACCAAAATTTGGAGGCCAATAATTTTTTAAGTGTTGAAGGTCAACAAAAGTCAAGATAGATGGAATGGTCAAAATTAGTCAAGATCCTATATAAATCAGATTCTATTTGAAATGATAGTGGATTCCTTTCTCATCTCCATATCCATTATTGTGACTATCCCATTCTCCAAACTCCCTCACTTGGTAAGCATCTTCTTATCTTTCTCGCTTTATTTTTTAAGATTAAACTTGGTTTGGGAAAGTTGTTGTTATAGTAGAGACATCATGGGAGATATACATGGCTTTTTGTGAAGTTCCAGGTATAGCACGATCCTAGTTTGAAGCATGGCTCTTGTGCCCAGGAGGACAACCTCAGTTAAGAGTCGTCCGGGTCAAACGGTCATAAAGCATGTTTTGGCTATAAATTGAAGTCTTGGGCTTATTTGGACCTCACCTCTTACATCTACAACTCCTGGAAAAATTCATATTCTCAATCATTAATTTAGCAAGAGTGTCATAATTGTAGTGAGGAAATATTTTTGTAATATTGATTAGCCTACAATTGTGAGTTTTATCATACTAGTGAGTGTGATAGTGGATTGAAGTTCTAGTGGTTAGGATTTCATCTTCATAGATATCTCTAGTGGTTAGAGGTTGGGTGTTTTTCTCTTGAAGTGTCAAGAGCTTGGTGTATTCTAGTGGTTAGAATACTTGGTGTAATTTCGGATTCTCCACCGGGTTTGGAGAGACTAGGATTGGGAAAGTTAACCTTATAGAACGTAGCCTGGAATCGAACTTAAGGTGGGCGCAACAAAATTAAAGGTGTTCACCTATTATCCCTTCTGTCTTTTAAGAACAAACGAGCATGGTACCTGCGCAATACGGCGGCGGTATAGTGGTGTTAGTGACGCGTGGTGATGACATCGACAATTGGCCGGTGTCAAGTGATGTAAGTTAATGTTAAGATAACAGAATTATTTTACAAGATATGGGTTTAGGGTGTAAATTAATTCATTAAGGACAAATTTGGTAATTTATAAAACCTTTTCATAGTGGGATGTTTATTAGGGCAATCTAGTAATTTCGCATATAACTTTCTTGTAATACTTTCCATTTTGACGGGATGAATAATTTTTAATAAGGAGTATAGATATAGATGAATTCACAAAAGTGATATTAATTAGTCGATCATATAATCAACTTAATTCTATATCTTTTTTTATGTTATCCATCTTTGCTACGTATCATCTATGCGTTTATTTATCAAGTCTTTCTATAAAAAAAATTTCACACTCAGATTTTCTTTTATAATAATGCTTTTTGATGTCATTTTTCATTTCCAAATCGGCAAATCCCACAAAATATCCGTACAAAGAATACAACTTAAAACTTCAATCAACAAAAATGATAAATGGAAAACTGGAACTGGTCCTAATTCATTCGCGGGTTGTAGGGATTAACACGGCGGGCCAAATGAACTTAAAGGAACAGACTCAATTTAGGTTTTGACACTCTTTCCTGTGTACCTTCCTTTCGATTTTCAAAACCTCCACTTCATTTACATGCCAAAATATAGTTATCCAATTCCATCACTTACCATGATCATATTATATGTCCACAAAAGATTTCGCATGAGACTCTTTTTGAGCCAAATGACTCATTTAACTTTTATATTGAGACTTAATTGGGCGTATTTTAAGAACTTTATACATGTCAGTTTGGATATTTCAACTATTAATATACGGATATTTAATTACATGCAATTAAATCTGGCTCCTGATTAAAAGCACCTACACAAAGCAAACATCAAGTTTCCGAGCTTAATGCGTTTTAGTATATTATTCCATGAGTGTGAATGTGTTATCTTCTTCTTAATTGCTTCCGTTGTGGTAAGCCTAAGTTACGTTGTTCCTAACAAGCAGATGCATATATAGAAGTTAATGAAGAAGCAAAGGATTCACTCGATCAGCTTTGTAATTAAAGAAAAGTCTATATAAAAAAACATACATATTAATAAAAAGTAAACATAGAAGAAATAACGAAATCAATTCCAATATACCTTGAGCTCGATCTCTACATGCTTTGGTTTCAAGAATCACAGAAATCAATTCCAATATACCTTGAGCACTCTAGTGCTTTGGTCTCAAGAATCACTAATTATGCCTTTAATCCGATAGTTAGTAGATAAACGGTGACAAGTTGGGTCCGGGTTTAAGACGTGGATTTTTAATCGGGTCTGAGATTACATATACCCGGCTCGTTGACAGCCCTGACCAACTTAAAAATTTATTGAACACTTCACTATGGGATGGTCTTATAAACCAAGTTAACGGACCTCAAAAATTTTTAGGGAGTTACTTTTTGGGCCACGTATATTTAATGGGCCGCATTTTTGTATATGCCTATAGGGTCTGTTGAAGAAAATTCCCTTGTCGAAGCTTTGCCTCAATTCAAACTAACGTTATGACTTATGAACAATTGAAGAGTTTTAATGATGCACGTATATACAGCCATACAGGTATATTTTCATATATGTGAACCGAGTTTTGCAAACTTTTGGGACAGTAGGCAGACCGGGTATGAACGGTTTATAGCTGGTTCGGGTTTTTATCGGTCCGGTTTACCGGGTTACTCGGGTCCCCGCATTTTGATCACCCCTACCCCTAACACACCACGCGACATGCGTCATACTGAACTATCATAATTTTTGATGGTGTACCCACCGTCACCCAGGATAAAACCTCACCCTAGAAAGGCTAAGAGGTCACCCAGGATATCATATAACCCGGGAAAAAGAAGATAAACACGAAAAAATACGATCATATCACTTCCTTAAATAAAGGTTATCATTCCCAAAGATAAGAAACGCGTTGGAGACTCTCTCCACGAAAAACCACTATAAAAGGGGGAAAACCCTAAATCGTTATCATTATGCCTACCACGGGAAAAACCCTAAAAAGCATATACAAGATCTACGGGAAAACCCTAAGAGATCTAAATACATCTAAACCGGCGTACAAGGGAGGAAGACTCCTACCAACAGGGAATCGCCGTCCAACCCACCAAACACCTCCAAATCCTTTAACCTAATCCATTGTACAAACAATTTTGCTTAGCTTCTAAAGAAAAAATAAATTACTACTCCCTTTTAGAAAATATTGGTAGTATTGGCTAGCAAATTGTAATCAGGTTTGGTAAGGTAATAAACAGAGTGCGTATACTTTTGTAACTAACAAATAATAATAGTAAAAAGTAATAACCGTAAAAGGAATATTACTTTTAAGGTACATATCATAATTGAGCAAATTTCTATCTATACTTTTAAGGTACGTAGTTTTCAGAGAATTTATATTAGAGGTTTAATTTTCTAGAAAAATTTCAAGCTTTTGGTGGGTTCTTTGATCGTAAAACCGCCCCTGCATCTTCCCTAATTAAGGTACTTTTACTCGACAGCTTCAAGATATTGGTTTCAAACTCGATATATCTCCACATAGGGATCTGAAAAACCTGATTCTTGTGCTCCATTTCATGTAAGTTCTCACTTTATAGATTCGTTTTTATCTTAAACCAAATTTTTGGCGATATCGCAAAAATAAACTTTGGGACACCACACACCCGGAGTCCACTCCGTTCATGGAGGCGGCATAGACGCTCGCCCTCACAAAGGTTTCAAAGCGTGACGAGTATCCTCATGAGTGATGGGTATTCAAGTCAAATTTCTTCCTAACTAATTACTTGGTGGTTAATTAAGTACATATCATAATTGAGCAAAATCAATATTATTGTTTTGAGTTTTGACTAAACATCTCTCTTTTCTCTCGGGCAACAAGAATCTGTTTCCTTTAATTTGTAGTTTCACTTGTTCATAGAAATCAACTCGACGAACCTATTAATTATTTAGGGAGATTGTCATATATCCCCTTTCTAAAAGTCATAATAACATATTGTCACATTTATCCAATTTAAATCATAAAACTCTCATATATGTCCAAATAATTTATTTAAATAATACTCGTAACCTCTACTTTAAAGCAGTTTGGTAATCATCTATACATTAGCTATTGACTATTATATCCACTTTTAATGATATATCACATTTATGTTATTACCTTTTGCAGTTTTTGTATGGCAACAAAAAAATTATTTAAAAAAATAGAATGCTTATGAGTCATATATGCTCTAAGAAAATTACCGCTGAAAAAAATAATATACAAAACTATAAGAAAATTGGAAAATGAAAGAAATAAAACAAAATCGATTAATGTAAATATTTATTTTGCTCAACATAGTTTTTAAAGCAATAAAATTGTCACATTTACCTTTTTTCATTAAATAATTATTATAAATTATGTTACACCGATAAAATCTCCATCCACTCACATGATAACCAAAAAATAATAATTAAATAAAAAAAATTAAGAATCTCAACTATATATGAAAGAAACCGACAGTTTGTAATCGAACTAAATAATATGTGATTCTTGATTTGAAAATCATTTAAAAAGTATGCAATATGTAAAAGAAAAATAAAAAATTTGCGCTCAAGAAAAAAAAAACGGTTTATGGTTCGGCTTTGTTGTAATTTTGAAACCAACTTTAATTGTAATTTTGAAACCAACTTTAATTAAAACGACGCCACTTACCTCCGAAATTAGTTTGAGGGAAGTCATGGGTACAAAGTTGACAAGGACCTCTCCGTATGTATTATCTCCTTACTCTATCTTGCACATTAGAATGATAAGAAAGGATATTCATTCTCAATCCGTGGATGAGAAAAAACCATCACAAGTCTTTGATTTTTTCTTAACAAACCAATCTAATGTGCCTTCTTTTCTTGATTTCATTGTTAATTTATTTTTAAATCTATAAAGAAACCATATTTACAAATGTATTAGTCATTCCGTAACATATCAAAGTATCAAACTAATAACTAATACGTAACATATCAAACTAATAACTAATAAGCACTAATTATCATAACTACATTATAGAAAATAAAAGATAAGATTACAAATTAGTAATTATTACTTAATTATTGTCTTATAATGTCAAGCTATTATAGAAGATGAAAAGTAAGAATTCAAACTTCAAACACAAAATATAAAACGTACAGTCAAAGAAGTAGAAGAGGTATACATGTCTGTATCATTGTATAGTTGTACATCACTTGATATTTTCTTTATTGGGCTCGTTTTCTTTTGAATGGGCTTTTAACTATTAGGTATATACTCGTATTTTTTAGCACAGGGTATTTCTTCGGTTGTAAACCGGATGTGCACTCCTAGTGATTATCCCATTATTTTCGTAAGTATTGAAATTTAGCACTAATATATATTTTTGGAGGGTATGCGATATGTCCGCCCTTGCTTGATTTACATATACCAACAAATTGGTTTATTTAAATTATTTGTATATAGAGGAAATGAGATAAATATCGTATTTGCCATTTAAAATGAGAAAAGAGTTAAGAAAAGGATAAATGGCCATTAGTTAATATATCTATAACTATTATTTAAAGTGCTTTAAAGTTGAAGTTATTGTCAAAATAATTTTTTTGGGTATATATATACGAGAGTTTGAAAGTTTTACATTAGGTAAATGTGATAATATGGTATTTAAAAGGGTAAATATGTTATTATGACTTTTAGAAAGGGGATATATGATTATCTCTCCTAGTTAATGTGTCCCCACATAAACTTTTTTCTGGCTCATACGATAAAGTTCCATGTATGTAAGTTACACTAGTTTTTCTATGATTTTGAGATAAACCGAGCTCATAATATATATGCCATATATGGTGCGCATAGAAATGACTAAAGAAATGTTAGACAAATTTAATCCAATAAAAATGTACTGTATATATGAAATACTTGGAAAATAAAAAACTATATACTTCTCAGGTGTTAATATTCAGCCTAGAGAAACAATTTTGTAAGCTTGCTTCATCCAAAACTCGGATGTTACAAGTGCAGCCTTCCAAACTTTTTACACTACTACCAAACCGAACTACTTTAAACAAACTAACCATATAGCTGGTCCGAGGTCTGACCGGTCGGTCTAATCCCGTTTAGCTGAAAGTCAATCCAGGTTCTGTATACTATCAATATTGGGCCAATAGAATCAGCCCAAAACACCAATTGCACTGCACAAAAAATTGGGCAACAAAAGTTGGGCCAATAAATATTGGGGCTATATATATACGGTTACAGTTATACTATGAATATTAATGGGCCAATATCTACTAAAAATATACAGTAATAAAATCAATTATATGAAAAATGCTGCAGATTTCAAAGAAAATGGCCCTTTGCGTGACATATGCCGGGAAGTTGCTTCAACGATTAGCTTGGATTTGTGGCTATAGAGAGCAAATCGACGGTGTGGTAAGTTAGAATATGAAAAAAAACTTATATTTAAAATGTTCACAGATAATATTATTGATTTTTATTTTATTTTTTTAGAAAGTTGCGGACATGACAACTGCACAAACTGAAAATGCCGCTCGAGTTCCGGATCCACCTTCTGGAAAATCTCTTGTCACCGTTTTATCCATTTGTTGTATTTTAATGGGTATAGCGGTTAGTGTAATTATAGCTAATGGTCTAATAAGTAACAGTCATTTAGATATGAAAATATTAGGCACACACTTGTCAAATGTGACAATAGATATAGAAAATGATATAGTATCACTAGGGGGAGTTGTTAGCCTTAGAATTAATTTTAGGAAAAATGGTTATCTTAGGTTATACCCAGATTTAGGAAGTTACACTTTGAGTACACGTATTGTTGAGGGTAAAATCCTTAGTGCCTCTTATTCTAGAAACTTTCACATATCCAATAAGGAGCAACTAGAAATATTAGAGTTTGAGTCTAGGCGTATTCATTTAAGAGAAGAAAACTTGATAACTTTAAAGAAGAATTTAAGGTCCAATGGAATTTGGATAAAACTTGGAGGAAATTTGAAGATGCACTTAAAGTTGTCAAGAGTTGTTATTTTTCGATATACGTATAAGCGTATATCTTTTATTTGTAGTTCTCAATACAAAAATGATCCTCCTTATAAGATAGAGTCAAAAGATTGTGATATTATAGGAACCTTCTAAATTGATTAGTGATTTTACGTGATATTGTATTAGGTGGCATTAATGTATTATTATCAATAATTATCGATTATTTAAATTCCGATTTTTATCTTTAATATTAAATTGTTTGTTATTCAATATGTGAAAATTGCACAACTACAATGATGGGTTGAGAACTTTTGATAAAAATCCCAAATTCCTTTCACATTAAACAATTATGTGATACCATAGCATAGTAGCATCAAGATGAAAGAAAAAATGAAAGCCCACAAAGTCAGTGGGTTTTAGGGCTGTTTTTTTTTTTTTTTTTTTTTTTTGCCATTGTATTAAAAAAAAAAAAAAATCAGGCCATTTTATTTGGGCTTTTGTCTAAAATCAAGTGTAGTGTTTGTTCTTATCATTTTATAATTAGGCCATTAATTATCTTTCTAAAACTAAAAAAATTAGGCCATTAATAAAAAATTTCCTCATTTAAGATAACAATTTCATTATAAAGATCGAGTTTTCAATCTTAATAGTGAGAACTTTGAAAGTAGGGTTGACAATGAAGAAGAATATGATTCGTTTTATTTTCTTTTACCTGCTTGTAATACATTTTATGAGCTTAGTGGCTGGCCGGCAAGAATTTTGCAATGAATACGGTAAATATGACTTTCCTTGATTCTCATTATTACTGCCCCAAAAGTGTATCTCGGTTAGTGCAAAAAGCGTCGTGTACTTTCTAATTATCATAAAATTAAGGAAAATGATAATGACAGCCCTAAGGGTTATCATTAACAACTTATTACATGCATAAAAAGTAGTACTTTATATATCAATAACCGCTCCCCTGAATTTTCGCAAACCAAAGTACAAATTTTAATGCATTAAGGCTGTCATTAACAAAACTCTAAACTTAATTAACTACTCGTATTAATTTATGTACTAGTTCTTGGATTGGCCGGTGTCAAAGGAAATTTAGTTACCCTTCGTTTTTTGGATAATAATTATCCGTTTTCCCAGCGAAAACTTTTCGATCGAACCATTTCCCCTTTTTTATTTGTAATAATCAATTTACTTATTTTTTTCATCTCTATATTACTTTTCCATCATTTTTTCAACAAAATTAATCATTTTTGAAAATTAGCTATGGAGAAAAAGAAGAAAAAAAGTATACGAATATAAGAAAAGATTCATGTTTATAATATTGGTTTGTACAATAAAATGGTGGAAAAAGTGGAGATGGTATATATTTGTGGATAAAAAATTACACGACGCTACTTTGTACAAATCGAAATATATGTTCACATTTAGACTTTAACCCCTTCCTCTATTTTAAGGTTGTTTATGATCAACTATGTATATTTTATGTTCCAAAAACTAAATAGTCACAAAATTATTATTTCTATTTTTTACATATATATTGAAACAGGAGGAGATCAATATAAATCTTATCTTTTTAAATTTGGCCCAAGTGAATGCAATTCGGATTCATGTGGGAACGAGTGCTTAGATCACAAGCCTTTTATGGGAGATATCGCATATTCAGCATGTATTTGTGACTATTGTCTGTGTTGTATGGCTAATCGTTAAGATAATAATGTATCCAAGGTTTTGTATTGCTCTTGAATTAATTCAATAATGGTATCCTCGTGAAAGTAAAATGCTCGTCTTGTAATCAACTTCATTCCAGCACATTCTTAAAATTATGGATGTTAATTTGCTACGTATTATTTTATTGTCTTTTGATTATCATAAAAGTTCAATTCACTCGTACATTTTCTAAAACAACAAGATGTATGATGTATCCACGTATTATGACGGCAACGATACAATGTAAGTGTGATTTTAGTTAAATGCTTGTGTAAGGAAAAAAAAAAAAAGAAGATAATGTTCGGATTAATTACAATTTTTTTTTTTTGTTTTCTATAATTAAAACTAATAAAATTTAAGTTACACTAAATTAAATTGATAATTAAATGAACATAAAAAGGAAAGTTTAACAAGAATTAAAAAATAAAATAAATATGGATATTATTATCTATACTGTATTATAAAAAAATGGAAAATGCTAAATACAGCTCTAAGGACTGTATTTAACGTGCATAAAAAAAATTTATACATTTCATATTAAAAGTCCGTCCCCTGATTTTCATGGTAAATATACAAACAATCTATGCACCTTAAACACAACCCTAAGGGCTATATTTAGCAAACCCCAAAAAAAAAAATAGAACTTTGTTGAAAGTTACGGTTGGGGATTTTTTTACGGTTGGGGATTTTACGTTTTTGCCCTTCACACACAAAACCGTTCCCTACCTCGGCTCCCATCTCTCCGACGATTACACACCCACGCCTCCCTCTATATTGTCCATCATCCCTGCCGTCCATCTCAACCACCGTTCATCACCAACGCCACCATCAATCATCACCACGGTCTTCGTCAATCAAAATCCCCGCCGTCCGTCACTATCGATTAGTTTTTTTGTTCTTAATCTTTTGTTTAATTTTTCAGATCCAGGGGTAATTGACTAATCGCCACAGCCATCAATAACCACCGCCGCCATCAATCGTCGTCTATCATTAAGTATTGTAGGTTTTTTTAAATTTATTTGTTCTTGCTACTTTGTTCCTTAATCTATTGTTTAATTTTTTATATCCGGAGAAAAGTTATTGTTAAAAATCTATTGATATTCGTTGTTGATAGTATATATTTTCATCGTTTGAGTCTATCGAGAAACTTGAGTCTACTGCTTCATGATTTGTGATTTGGAACGAGCATGTAATTTCTTTTTTCAGTACAACTGTTCATTTTAAGAGATAATGTATTTGCCCTATTTATAACATTTTGATTAGGGGATGACTTTAGTTTCTCTTGAGTCTTTGTTTTGCTCCCTTTTTAACTTGTGCTTTCAGGAATGGAATGAAGCCAATCAAAACGGCTCCTTACTGGAGAAGTTATACAAAGCTCCAGATGAGGTAATATATTATGATCCTTAGTTTCTTGAGTCTTGGTGTTAATCTGATTACAAAAAGTTCAAGTTATCAATAGCGATTTGTGAAGTTAATGTTGTAAGTTCTCATGGAACAAAAAGAGTCGCTTTTGATATTTTGAAAAACTATATAGTAGACAAAAATGGCAGTCATTCTTCTTGATAGAGCTCTGTTTTAATAGTTTTTCTTGATGCTAAAACTAGATTATGACCATAGACAAGTCATTGAAGCAAATGCAAATGCAGCCTTTCTTATAAGTCGGCTGCAACAAGTTTGGGTATAGGATTTTTGATTAAAAAATCATGAATTCGTCTAGTATCATGGGCGTGTGTTTACTTATATATGGGAGTTTGTTAAAGTTGCATTGTGTTTTTAGGTTATGTAGTATACATTCAATCTCTTATAAATGCAATTATCAGAATTGGAGCAATGGGAGATGAAGAATTTTGTCTACCAAGTGAAAAATGAACTCCTTTGCCCAATCCTACATGTGATCCGCTCTTCGTGAGTTTGTCTACTTTTATAAATTTAGTTTCTTTTTAATTTTACTCTTTACTATATGCATGTTTCAATGTATACTACATGTTTTAAAAGACATGGGTTTATTATGTAAAAGTCTTGGATGTTCGTGTGGATATCCAAGTTTTGTATGGGATGGTTATGAAGCTTTTTAGTATTTCACTCCGCTATTGCTATGTACTAACTTTACCAACTTTTATATTTTTTGAGAGCTATGTAAAGTTTTGTAATCGGGGATTAATCTTTGTTATCACAATATGTTTTATTGAAGGCCGAATTGAAGGAGAAATCGACCCAAATGCCATCTTGGTTTTCAAGTTCAGAACTCCTTTCGGTGGTAGCAAATTAACTCACATGGTTTTGATGATCATATTTTTCTTTTTCATTAGATATGTTCTTTACTTCGAAGTATAGATTTACTCTAAAGTAACTCTCTGAATTTCTGTTTATGGAAGTTGCCTATTTTGAGACTATTGGGTTTCTTATTTAGAAATTTAAGTTAGAATATTTGCACAATTATAGATTTATGTTTATGTTTGGTTAAAGTTTCTTGATGTTTTGTATTGTCTTATTGTTTTTCATGTTGATTTTATCACGATTGTGCTTTTTGAAGAATATCAGCATATAAGTAAAGCTTTTATCATAGAGTTTTCGGTAATTACAACATCAAACTTGTTGTTAATGGTATCCACTGCAACGCGCGGGTACCATGCTAGTCCCTTATAAAACAAATTGACTCTATTTTTAAAAATTCAGCATTTTTCAAATATCTCCAAACTCCTCCTAAGTAACCTATCAAATATATTTAAAATGTTAGTTTTTACACTTATTATTTTTTACATTTAATTCTCCACTTATATTTAGAATGATAATCACCGTTAGATGACTTATCGCCGTATCATGAAAGTATCTTTAACAACCTATATTACCTTTACGACATCTCATGCATTATAAATCGTTGTCATTGCAATGCGCGGACACCTTCTATGAAATAGAGGTAATTCTTTCCATGATTACATTCTTTGATTGTTTTTTACTTAGTGAATATTTCCTACATTGTAAAAAATATAGTTGTCTTTAAATGTAAACACATGTTTTTTTAAAATCCTATTTTTTTTTAAATGAAAAGTACAGGTAATTGTCATTTATCTTGTTTATTCAAATGTTTTTTTCAATTCAAATATGAATGTACCATGTGAACAAATTATATTCATCCACGAATATGTATTTACATGTGACTAGTTTAGGTTCATATGTGAATGAGCTAGACGAGTTTTTTCCTTCAAATTTCTAGATAATAAGATTTCCCGGGTTTATATTATGGATCTATTCGACGAGAATGCTATTTTGTGCGTATCCGGTTAAAATAATTTATGTTAAAGTTTGATATTCTGGAGTAATTCAGATTTTATAAAAAAAAAAGTTTTTTTCAAAAAAAGCTTCACATGTGAAGTACTCAAGAATCTAGTGTTCACATGATAAGGGGAGGGAGTGGTTTCCTCAACCCCAAAGTTCCCCAAATATCCATATCACCATCTTCCAATAAAAACTTTCCACCTCAAACTTCCCCAATTCACCCCAAATCATCCCAAAATGGTGGCGCTACTCACCCCAACCCCAATTTCCACATCATCATTTTTATTCTCATTTATTTTTACTCTATAAATTTAAAACATTAAAGAATTTAACTAAAATTTAAACAACAAAAATTTATATGAAAAAAAAGAAGACCCCTTTGACCATCAAAAACTTAAATGGATTACAGCAAAGCAAATTCTATTTTAGTTGCAAAGATATATCGTAACTTATGCAATAACATTTGTACATATTTTTCATATCTATCTATATCTCTGTAACTAAAGTTTGTAGGTTTTTACTCCTTGTTCAAAAAATCCCACCTTCTTTCTGTCATCAAACAAGCCATGGATACAGTGGAAGCAACAAAGATGGTGATGTCAAGAATCCAAAAAATAGATCCAGATAACGCTTCTAAAGTAATGGGTTACATATTAATCCAAGATCAAGGTGATAACGAGATGATTCGTCTTACTTTTGGCCCTGAATCCCATCTTCTTTCTGTCATCAAACAAGCCAAATCTGGTTGGTTGTTTCACTGCGCATGGCCCCCCCATGGTTTTCTCTCTCTTCGGTGTTCGAACCCCAAATCCGCTCCCCTTTTCCCCACCCCACACCACCGGCGGCGGTGTTCCCACGCGGAGCCGCCCTTCACCAAACCCCACCCCGCTTTCACTCCCACCCCTCTAAATACTTGACATGATATTCAAAAGTAAGAAGAAACCATAAATACAGGGGTGGATATAGGTGAGGTCAATTATGATTTAATTTTTTCCATTATAAATATAAAGTTCTCAAATTAAAAGTGACAATTCTAAAAAAAGGGTTCACTACGAAGAAGAGTATCATTTGTGTTTTTTATGGTTACTTGCTTATAATACATTGTATGACCGCTATTGGTGACCCGCAAGAAGAATTTTGCAGTACATTTGGTAATATAAATTTGGTTGTTTATCTTGTCTTCCTCTTATAATAATATTTCTATGATCAAATATATATACATTTATATTTATATTTATATTTATACATAAGTGTTTATAATGTATCAAAAACTAGGAAGTCACTATTTTTTTTTTGTTATTGTTTGAAACAGAAGGAGGCAACTATAAATCTCACATTTAATTATAATTTTGACCGAGAACAATGCAATGACGATTCATGTGCTAAAGTGTGATATGCCTTATGCAGGAGATATAGCGTATTCACATTGTATTTGTAACTATTGTCTTTGTTGTATGTCTGAGCATAACTCATCAAATATGATGATAATGTAACAGACTTTTGTAGTACTCTAAATTTAATTCAATAGCTGAATTCACATAGCCATTGGGTGCTTAGCCTACTATTTTGAAAGTTTTTTACTAAGCGTTTTCTTCCTTGAAAGTGAGAGTTAGAACGTATAGAGCGTAGCCTGGAATCGAACCTAAAGTGGGCGCAACAAAATTGAAGTTGTTAACCAGTACGTTATCCATTCTGCCTTTACGAACAAATGAATTCACCATGAAGTAATATTAGTCATCATCATATAATCAACTTAATTCTATATCTTTTTTTATGTTGTCCATCTTTGCTACGTATCATCTGTGCGTTTATTTATTAATTCTTTCTATAAAAAAATTTTCACACTCGGGATTTTCTTTTATAATAATGCGTTTTGATGTCATTTTTCATTTCCAAATCGGCAAATCCCACAACGTACAAAAAATACAAAATTAAAACTTCAATCAACATAAATGATAAATGGAAAACTGGAACTATAGAGATATGTATGTACGTGTTTGTTATTATTTTTTAAAGGCTTATTTTGTACTTAGCTAATAGTTAGAGGATAATAATGTATTTAGTTAATTATTTTTTGTATTTAAGCCACTTAATAATTATCCTTGTTTTCTCATGGCATCAGAGCATAAATTCTGATCCATCTTTTCAATTCGTTCATGTATCTCGTTCTTATACCGATTCGTTGATCTTTGTTCTTTGATTCGTTCTAGATAATCCCATTTTATTTCAAATTGATCCTTTTTTTTTTCTTTCCATAGTCACCGTCCATTCTCTGTATCAAACTTGATTTAATTTACCACAATCTACTTTGTCTTGCTTTAGATAATTGTATATATAGAATTAAAACCCGTGCAAGGATTTTCGTGTCATCTCACATTCTTTTCTTTTTTTATTAATTTGGTGGGACCCACATGCTTCTTAAGGTTTTGTTCCTTTTCCTTTATTCTTTTTACTGATTTTAGTAGGATCTAAAATCTTCTTTTCAATTTTTTTATTTTATCGTTGCTTCTTAAGGTTCTTTTTTTCTCTATTCTTACCTATATTGTTGCTTTTTTTTTTCAAAACACACAGCCTTTTCTACTTTAATGCTGCTTTTAGTAGGATCCAAAATCTTCTTTTCCATTTTTTTACTTTATCGTTGCTTCTTAATGTTCTTCTTTTCCTCCATTCTTACCTATATTGTTGCTTTTTTTTTTCAAAACACACAGCCTTTTCTACTTTAATGCTGCTTTTAGTAGGATCCAAAATCTTCTTTTCCATTTTTTTGCTTTATCGTTGCTTCTTAAGGTTCTTCTTTTCCTCCATTCTTACCTATATTGTTGCTTTTTTTTTCAAAACACACAGCGTTTTCTACTTTAATGTTTTTGTGGGTCTAACTTTGAGGTTTTTTTTGTCTCTTACATTTTTTTGATAAGGAAAGTGAATCATACTAAATAATAATATTTTGATGTATCTACTAATATTTTGATATATTTACTATACTGTAAATACTTACGTTACTATAAAGTATAGTAAATACTTTACTGTATATGTTTACAATATTTATCCTTCTACTTTTTGTCATATAACTTACGTTTCTTTCATTTTTTTTGCGTGAAAGTTTGATTTTATTTACTTTTTGTACTTTTATTTTTTCTAACGTTTGCCGCGAAAGTTTCATTATCTTACGTTTCACTACATAACTTTGTTTTCTTTACTTTTGCCAACCAGTAACTTTTTGACTCTTTCTATTTCCGCCGCGAATTTTTTTTAACTTTTTAAATTTTGTCACTTAACTTTACTTCTTTTACTTTAAGCACGAAAGTTTTGTTTTATTTAGTTTTTAAACTTTCAACTTTCTAATTTTTGTCACGAAAGTTTTATTCTTTTAATTTTTTAACACATAAAATCTTTAATAACCATGAGTTGTAAATTTTACGTGTTGTTATCTTTCCCGGCGCAACGCCCGGGTTTAAAAAGTAGTTGATTTTGATTCTCAGCCACCGTCCATTCTTTATATCAATTCGATTTTCTATTGCGGTTACAAGCTAATTAATTTATCCCAGCCACCATTCTATTTCAATTTCATTGCTTCTTTGAATTAATTCTTTCAAAATCTATTATATTGTATTCATCCATTCCGACTTCCGCCGCTAGATACAAAACTATCCGGCCACTAATACAAAACCCTATATTCAACATATACGACATTAGTGTATACGTGCTTAAATCTGTAGCTACTAAACGGACCTTCCTACACGTGACTACTGTCCTATACGTGACTATAGTTCAGTCACTTTTTCCTATGCGTGGCTCTTGTATAACACCCACTCTATCCGACATTGTTCTTGTTTTGAGTGGGTGTATTATTTCTTCACTACTATACAGTTTATTGTGATCACTTGTCTTGATCTTTTATAGCTCGGTTCATTTTTTTTGGTTTGTAGACACTTGCCTTGTGTGACACTAGATAGTCAGTCTAGTTTTGATCAAGTTCGCTACTACTTATCATGTCGGATAATTTCGAGTGGCTTCAAAATTGGTACAAAGTTTTTATTAATGATGAAGGGGTTATTTTTGGCATTGCTCCCAATGGTAGAAGATCCAAATTTTTCTGTAAAAAATGTCGTATATGGGGACACAACATTGATAGATGTTTCAAAGTTAGTACCAACAATCATGAAGAGAAATCTACACCGTGTTCTGAGGCTATAGTGCCACCTACTGCAATTCCTTCAACTGCTACAGCTTTCACTCAAGAACAGATGCGTCAATTAGCTGCAATGTTATCACAACATAATTTAACACCTCAGGCTGGCACGGGAATAGATTTGTCTGTTGCTTATCTAGCCGGTAAGCGATTCTGTTTTATTTCATCTTGTTTGGAAAATAGCTGGGTTGTTAATGGTGGCGCTACTGATCGCATGACACCAGATCTTCACATGTTTCTTGAATACATTGTTGTTGCTAAAACATGTTATATTGAAATGCCTACTGTTCATCTAACTGAACATGTCATTCAAAAAAACGTGTTTCATGTTCCGGACTTTCAATTTAATCTTCTATCTGTGTACAAAGTCTTACATCAGTATAATGCTTCCATCACTTTTACTACTGCTTGTTGTGTTCTTAATATTCCTACAATGCAGCAACCTCTTATTCTTGGGAATGTTCAGAATGGGTTATACTTTGTTGCACCCTCTAAAAATGTCACTTCCACTTCAGTGCTTTCTCTTACTGCTTCCAACACCAAGTGTTCAGCACAACTTTGGCATTGTCGTCTTGGGCATTTGCCTTTCGATTGAATCAAGTGTATTGATTCATTGCGGTGTTCTTCTGTGCCTTTCAGATTTCTGTACCACTTGCCCCAAAGCACAAATGAATAGGCTTTCATTCCCTTCGAGTTCTATCAAGACCTATGCAATATTTGAGTTAATTCATTTTGATATATGGGGACCTTACTCTAGACCTACTCATAATGGATTTAGGTATTTTCTGACCATTGTTGATGATTTTTCTCGGTCCACTTGGACTCATATGCTTGCAACTAAGAGTGCTGCTTTTCAAACTCTTATTGGTTTCATTGCTTACATTGAGAACCATATTAAGGTCAATTCGCACAGATAATGGAATTGAATTCAAAGATACAAAAGCAAATGAATTCTATTCGCAGAAGGGCATCATCCATCAGACTTCTTGCAATGCTACACCCCAACAGATTGGTGTTGTTGAACGCAAGCATAAACACCTTCTCGAAACTGCCTGGGCTCTTATCTTTCAAGCTAATCTTCCCATTTCATATTAGGGAGATTGCATTCTTACTGCTTCATATTTGATAAACAGATTTCCATTGTCAATACTGTAAAATAAGACACCTTATGAAATGTTGACCAATGAAGCTCCTTCATATGATCATATTCGTTCATTCGGTTGTCTATGTTATGTTTCCACCCTTCAACATGGCAGGCTAAAATTTGAGCCTCATTCTGTACCATGTGTATTCTTGGGATATCCTTTTGGTAAGAAAACCTATAAATGTCTTAACCTTCAGACCCGTCAAATCATTTATAGCCATGATGTTGTTTTTCATCAACAACATTTTCCTTTTCACTATTTGCCAAAGTATCCCGATACAATCGTGTTTCCCTTACACCACTTGAGGAACCTTCTCACAATTTTATCCCTAAAAATACTACCACTACTTCACCTTTTGAATCAGTTTCACAAATTCCCAATGATACCCCTTCACACAATGAACCTTCTCCACCTATGCTTCCCAATGTGTTGGCTCCAAATACCTCAGATTCCACAAATGTTTATGCACCTGTTACTTCAACACCAATCAGCCAAACTAATGCTGAGCCACATCCTGTTCGTCGCTCTGAGCGAATTCCCAAGCAACCTGCTAATCTGAAAGATTTTATCTGTCTTAAATCTACAACTCCCAAACACTGGTGTAATCTGGTTTCTTTTGCCATTTTGCCAGTTTCACATCAAGCTTTTTCAGTTCATGCTAGCTCTTTTACTGAACCTAGATCTTATAATGAGGCTTCCAGAAACCCTGATTGGGTACAAGCAATGAATAAAGAAATTGATGCTCTTCAAGCTAATGGCATTTGGCAAGTGTGTGATCTTCCTCCCGGCAAGAAAGCTTTGGGTAATCGTTGGGTTTACAAGGTTAAGCTTAAATCTGATGGTTCATTGGAACGTTTCAAAGGCAGATTGGTTGTTCAGGGTAATCATCAACGCGAGGGCGTTGATTATTTTGATACTTTTTCTCCCGTTGTCAAAATGGCAACTATTCGTAGTATTCTTGCTATTGCTCCTTCTAAGCATTGGGAAATACATCAGATGGATGTCAATAATGCTTTTCTCCATGGTGATCTTTCTGAAGAGGTTTATATGAAGATGCCTCTTGGTATTCCAAATCCTGAAAACAAGGTTTGTCAACTTCGAAAGTCTCTTTATGGTCTCAAACAAGCAAGTCGACAATGGTTTCAGAAACTTTCCGCTGCACTTCAAGATCAAGGTTTCACACAGTCCAAAAATGATTATAGTCTTTTTCTCAAGACCGTTAATGGTTAAATGACCATTGTCGCAGTTTATGTTGATGACATCTTGGTTACTGGTTCAGATCCTGATTCTGTTTCTCAACTCAAGACTTTTTTACATCAGCAGGTCACTATTAAAGATTTGGGTTTTCTTAATTATTTTTTGGGGTTGGAGGTTCATTATCCTAACGATGGGATCATTCTGACTCAAAGGAACTTTACTCAAGAATTGCTCGGTGAAACAGGTTTCTTGGATACTAAACCTGTTGTTACTCCACTCCCTCAAAATATGAAGTTTTCTGACCCTTGTAGCCCGTATCTAAAAGATCAGTCTACTTATCGATCATTGATAGGTAAGCTTAATTTTTTGACTCACACACGTCCAGACTTGGCTTTTGCGGTTCTGACTTTAAGTCAATTCATGCAAAATTTACAACAGATTCACCTGGACGGTGTTCATCATTTGTTAAGATACTTAAAAGGCACAAGCGGTCAAGGTATTTTACTCAACGGTTCAACAAAACTGAGTTACTCGAATTCTGATTGGGCGGCATGTCCCGTCTCTTGTCGTTCGGTAATAGGCTATGCTATTTTATTCGGAGGTTCTCCAATTAATTGGAAGTCCAAGAAACAGTCTACCATTTCTCGTTCTTCTTCAGAGGATGAATTTCGTGCGATGGCCAATGCTGCTGCTGAACTTACATGGTTGGTTCCTTTATTGGAAGAGTTTGGTATCAACAATTTAAAACCGGTCACTCTTCATTGTGATAACCAGTCCGCTCTTCATATTGCGAAGAATCCTGTTTTTCATGAGCGTACGAAACACATTGAGCTTGATTGTCACTTTACAAGAGAAAAAGTCATGGAAGAATTAATCGAGCTCAGCTACCTACCAACACAAAATCAACTGGCTGATGTTCTTACTAAGATCTTGCCTTCAAATCAATTTCAATAGTTGTTATCTAAGCTGGGGATGTCAAAATCCCATCCTCCATCTTGAGGAAGGGGGGGGGGGGTAGAGATATGTATGTGTTTGTTATTATTTGTTAAAGGTTTATTTTGTACTTAGTTAGTAGTTAGAGGATAATAATGTATTTAGTTAATTATCTTTTGTATTTAAGCCATTTAATGGCTCACTTTCAAGGTTAATGATAAATAATCATTCAACCAATTCTCCTTGTTTTCTCTGGAACTGATCCTAATTCATTCGCGGGTTGTAGGGATTAATTTCACATTTTTACCTTACACGACCGAAGGAAGTTAAATGAACAGACCCAATCTAGGTTTTGATACTCTTTCCTTTGCACCTTTCGATTTTCAAATAACTATGGATTTCAAAACCTCCACTTCAAGCATGTATATGCATGTACAAACTTTTATCGACAGATGGTACTCGTGTTATACAACAGATTTGAATATTACGTGGAAGACACTGTTATTAATATGGTGATGATGCAAATGGGACACCCTTAATGTATTAAATATGGTGATGATGCAAATGGGGGTGATGGTGGTGATGGCGTAGATGGTTGTATTAGACACAATCATATTTATCCGTATCCTATCAAATAGAGTTTTAAGATAATAAGATATTATACTTTTGTAAAACATATCTGGGATGTATATTTTTAAGCACTTAATTTTGTGGTGGTCTTATAAACCAAGTTTGTGGGCCTCAAGTTTTTTCATCGAGTTATCTTTTTGTTGAGCTACGTATATTTTATGGGCCAAATTTTTTATACAGGGTCTGTTGGAGAAAGTCAGAATACTGCCTTCTTGAAGTTTGCGTCAGTTCAAACGTTATGACTTATAAACAATTGAAGACAATTTAATTTTTTTTATTTATTATTTTTTTTTTGATGTGAACAAGGAATTTTTAATGGAACAAAGGAGATTCTAGTTCTTTAAAAAAAATTTATTTTATTTAATATTTTAATATACCTAATACCTTTAATTATAAATTTTATAATACATATTAACACATCTAACAAAGATAGACTTTATGTTTCATTAAGTCTGACATCTTATAATATGTGTTCAAACTCCCCCAATGCATGTATGTACATGTATATTTTTATATGTGAAGTGTGAACTGAGTTTCGCAAACTTTTGGGACCGTAGCCGAGACCAGGTATTAACGGTTTATAATGAAGTCGTGTTTTTATCCTTCCAGTTTATCGGGTCACTCGGGCATGCCCGCATTTTGATCACCTCTAGCCCTAACCACATATTGTATATCACGCGTCAAACCACGAGCCATTGTGTATGGCCTTATATACTGAACTATCATAATAGAGTTCCTAATGATTTTGCTTAGCTTCTTTAGAAAAAATAAATTACTATTTAAAAATAGTGGTAGTATTCATTAGTGGCTATTTTATTACAAGTAATTTGTAATAAGTTTGGGAAAGTTAATAAACAAAGGGCGTATCTTATACATTTGTAACTAACAAATAATAATAGTAAAAAGTAATACTTGTGAGAGGAATATTACTAAAACGATAACTAAACCAAGGGCGTTGGCGGTAATCGGGCACGAAACCTAACATATTTAGCCACAACACCAAGTTCTTTTGGTTCTTGTTCCTTCTATACTTTTAAGGTAGGTTCAGTAAAAATATATTAGAGGTTTAATTTTCCATAGAAATTTCAAGCTTTTGATGGGTTATTTGCTTATAAAACCGCCCTGCATCTTCCTGAATCAACGTACTCTTAATATTGGGCCAATAGAATCGGCCATGATCACCAACTTAACCGCACCAAAAGTTGGGCCAATAAATATTGGGGCTATATAAGTTAAAGTCTACGTTATAGTATGAATGTTAAGAATGTTAGGCTAATAAAAAAAATTATAACATGAATGTTGGGCCAATAGAAGTTGCCCAAAATAAACAACCAGGCAACCAGCCTACATCAAAAGTTGGGAAAATATTACCCCTTTTCGCTCATTTTAGTTCGTCAATGTCGATTTCTAATTTTTAAGAACA
The DNA here is from genome assembly GCF_010389155.1 of Erigeron canadensis. Classification (NCBI taxonomy): domain Eukaryota; kingdom Viridiplantae; phylum Streptophyta; class Magnoliopsida; order Asterales; family Asteraceae; genus Erigeron; species Erigeron canadensis. Next base: position 999,039 of record NC_057767.1, read on the forward strand.
ATAAGTACAATGAGTTTCTACTACAATATATGAAAAATGTTGCAGATTTTTTATAAAATGGCCCTTTGCGTAACTTATGCCGGGAAGTTGCTCCAACGATTAGGTTGGATATGTGGTTATAGAGCGCAAATCGACGGCGTGGTAAGTTAGAATCTGAATTTTTTTTAAATATACTTTATTTTAGCTATTTAGATATGAAAATATTAGGAACACAATTCTCAAATGTGACTATAAATATCGAAAATGATATAGTATCAATAGAGGAAGTTGTTGGCCTTCAGATTAATTGAAGTAAAAATTGTTATCTTAGGTTGTAGCCAGATTTGGGAAGTTATATTATGAGCACACGTATTGCTAAGGATAAACTGCTTAATACCTCTTATTCACATAACACACCGTTGATTTGTTATTAAGTTGTAACAGAAAGGAAATGATTGGAAGTGATGTTATCTTTCTTTCAAATCATCCCATAAATAGGCAGACATTTTTTTAAACAAAATCAACTAGAAATTCCTTCCAATTTCTATCGTTTCATTTCATTTCATTTCCCTTCTTAAATTAAACTAAAGAAAACAAATTACTTTGTAATCCTTTGTTTTGTTTTGTTTTCGTTTCATTCTTTAAAAAACAAAAACTCAAGAAATATATGTTGTTGAGCTTTTGTTGGATAAAAACGAAAAGAATGTGAATGATACTAGAAAGATGTGTTTCATTTAAGAGAATAAAAGAAAAGAAAGGAAAAAAATGTGAAAAAATTAATATATATGTTCTTGAGTTTCATTTAAAAGAAAAAGAGAAAGGAAAAGAAAAGAAAAGAATGTGAAAAAAATAGAAATATATGTGTTTTTGAGTTTCATTTAAAAGAAAAGAAGAGAAAAAAAAAAGAAGAAAAGTGAAAGGAAAATTCAATATATTTTGTTTAAAAAAAGTTTCCTTCATTTTTTGAGATGATTTGAAAGGAATGGATGATTTAAAAGGAAGAAAAACTTACTGCTTCTTTTTCATTCATCTCATGCATTTCCTTTGTTTTCTTTAAAATATAACTCAAGAAGGCGAATTCATTTAAGAGAAGTCAACTTGATAACTTTAAAGAAGAATTTACTGTACAACGAAAAATTGGACATGCACTTTAAGTTATCTAAAGTTATTATTTATCGATATACATATAAGCTAAGTGTATATCTTTTATTGTACTTTTCAATACAAAAATATCTTCCATATAAGCTAGATAGAGTCAAAAGATTGTAATACTGTAAGAACCTTTTCAATTGATTATCAATGAGTTTATCATGCAATATTGTTTAAAGTGATATTATTATCGATTATTTATATTCCGATTCATTTAATATTATTTTTAGTGTTAAATTGCTTACTATTCAATATGTGAAAATTACACAACTATAATGAATGGATTGAGAACTTTAGATATATCTCCCTTAAGCCACATCAAACTGGGATTAAGATCTTCCATTGTCTTCTGAAACTAACCTCATCTTCAATAGTTAAGGTGAAAGTCAATGTAACCTTTCACATTAAACAATTATGTGATACCATAGCGTAGGAGCATCAAGATGAAAGACAAAATGAAAGCCCACAAATACAAAAGTTTAAATTATGTGTTTGTTAATGCGTTTTTCTAACTTTATTTCTCTAGTTTAAAATTGTTATATTTAGCATGATGTAATAGATTCATTATACAAAAGTATAATTTATGTGTTTTTTAATGCACTTTTCTAACTATTCCTCTACTTTAAAATTGTTATAATTAGCATAACGAAAGAATATATATTATTTCAAAAGCGAGTTAGTAAATCGTGATTAGCATTCCGAGTATACCATAATGACATCCACCTTCAAGGAAAGCTCTTATGAGTTATAACGCCTTTTAACTCTTATAAAAATTAGAGACGAATGTTGTGGTTGTTAGTTTGTTAATAGTCAATGATCTCATAAGTAACACTCAGAATTGAAAATTTTCGGGATAGAATTCTCAAACGTTACGATAGATATCAAAAGAGATAGAGTCTCATTAGGAGGGATGGTTGGCCTCCTAATTAACTTTAATAAAAAATATTATTCTCCCTCTGTATCCACTATATATCCAAACTTAGGAAAGCATACCCTTAGTACACATGTTACTCGGGATGAAATCCATCGTACTTATTCATCGGTAAACTTTCATATATCTAACGAGAAGCAACATGTATCGATAAGGTTTGAGCCTAACTACACTTATTTAGGAGAGGACGACTTGAAAACTTTCAAGAAGAATTTACAGAGCGGGACAAGTTGGATAGCACTTTAAATATAAAACTTAATGATATGGGCAGTTTTAAAATACTTTATTTAAGGTAAATCGAAACCTTTCTTACATTTAAAATTTAATTGAACATATATAATATTGTAAAAGGTAAAAATGACTCATATAAAATTTTTCCTTATAGAAAAATTCAGTTTAGGTGTGTCTAACTTAAACAAATGCATACATGTACACATCAAAGTTTGTTAAACAAAGTAACTAAATAAAGTAGCATTCATTTTAAGTGTTTTTTATCTTATAAATTAAATGAACATTTTTTTATGTGTTTCCAATGTCTAGATTTTTTTTTTTTTTTTTTCTCAATTTAGATATTTGACAACGTCAATGAATATGTAAACACAGTCAAAACCCACAAACTATTAGTTTTTTAATTCGCACAAGTCTTTTTTTTCCTCTTAATTTAGAATTTAGATCTGTGTAATTAAGTACTTAAATAATCATTCTACTATTATAGTAGCTAGCCTACTCTTTCATATTTGGTTTTCTATTTACATTAATAGATAGAAATAATTTAGATAAAATGACTTCTATATACGTATTAAGGAATGAGATAAGTTTGAAAAACTTACTATGTCCTTTGCTTGAACGAAACAAAAGTACTGACCGCGTAAACCATTACCAAAACCAAAAAAAAAGAAAGAAACAAAAGTAAGTGTTTGGTAATGTTTTTCTCTTAAGCTTTATTCAGTAACCCGGATTCATATAAATCCTTTGAGTAGTAACCCCTTATATCATCATGTAAAACATGTTATAGATTTTAAACAAATAAATAAACATGGCGCATTGTGTAACTTGTGCGGGGAGATTGTTCCGAGGGCTAAGTTGGTTACGTGGTTGTAGAGACGAGATCCATGCTATGGTAAGTTTCAATTTGTATTTTTCATAAATAAATATATTCATTGCTAATTGTACAAATTAATTAATTAATTTATATTTTATTGTAGCGAGTTGCAGACATTACAATAGCACAACTTGTGAATGCAGTTCCGCGTCTAGACTCCACCTTCAAGAAAAGCTCTTATGTCACTTTTATTTATTATAAGTACTACAATAAGGGTTGTTGTTAGTTTTTTAATATTTTATGGTCTCATAAATAACACTTAGAGTTGAAAATTTTAAGTATAAAACATTCTCAAACGTTACGGTAGATATTGAAAGAGATAGAGTATCACTAGCAGGGATGAATGGTTTCATAATTAATTGTAGTAGGAAAAACATATGAGCCCAAGAAAAAAGGGCTTTTCAGCTCAATACATATTGAAAGCCTAATGTACGCTCTTAAACAAATAAAACCGGCCCAGTACTGGTTAGACTAGCTCTTAAACAAATAAAACCGGCCCAGTACTGGTTAGACTAGAGTCTAACCGAGGATCATTTGGTCTGGTCTCTAGTTTACGTGTTTCGTATTTTGTGGTTTCTTCTAGGTTGGTTTAGTCTCATCTTTTTAGCTATATCTAATTAGCATATCCGGGACATGAAAGATGAAAGCATGAAACACTAGTGGCATACGTTCGTTAGCATATCATCAACAACAGCACACACACAAACACCAGTTTATGATGACTGAATCACAATGTGAGTGACCCATAGTATAAACTTTTTAATGCTAGCCTCATATTGGTGCAAAATAATATTAATAAGCAAATTGTTATGATTTTTATGAATTTTTTAGAAAAATTTTCGTACTTTTAGCATTTTAATGCGTGTGTGGTAATTCCAGTGTCATTAAAGGCTATTTTTCTAATAGTGGTATGTACTATAGCTTGATTTTCCCATATGTGAATGATGAATATATTCACATGTACTTTTATGCACATACCATATATATGTACATATCAAGTTATAGATATTTTTGCATTTTTTAAAATTTTGACATAAACGCTTAATTAAATCCATATTTTTAAATTTATCATGGTTTTGGAATTTTTTTTTCCTCACGAACCTTTGTGTGTTTATAAATAAATATCTACATATATAAGGTATCAAAAACTAAAAAATCAATAAAGTTATTAACTTTTTTTTTTCTTATTTTGAAACACATCAAGGTCAATATAAGTCTCACATTCACAATTTTGACCCTCAAAAATGCAACTAGGAATCATGTGTACTAATGTGTGCTTAGATCATCTTAGTATTATAGGAGTGTTAACTTTAAAATTAATGTTATTGAATTGTAATTATTCAAGTGTGGAAGGGGTTATAGTACAAATAGACTAGTAGTATAAATACCTCTTCCAACCTCCTTTGTACTTTTTCCTTTCAGCCATATTCTATACATATGCTTATTGATATATATCTATCTAATCATCCTTTTATCCTTTAATTCCCACACAATTCGTAATGAAAAACATGTTAAAATCATAAATCTAACAATTACATTTGGTATCAGAGCCCAAGGCACAAAATCTGGACCTTTTTCCTTCATTTTGCAAGTTTCAGTAAATTCCTTTGTAATACCGGTTTTCCTACCGGTTTTCATTTCCCAAAACCAAGCTTCCGCATTTTATACCAAGCTTCCGCATTTTACAAGAAACTCAAGTATTCGCTTTCACAGTATGTTTAAGGATCCAATAAGTCAAAGTTTCAAGGTCACGCAACATTAAAGATCCTCAACATAAATGGCCCTCCAAGTTTTAAAGATCGAAGACGAAGCTGCATTTACAATTCAACACCAAGGGGGAGAATGTTAACTTTAAAATTAATGTTGTTGAATTGTAATTATTCAAGTGTAGAAGGGGTCATAGTGTAAATAGACTAGTAGTATAAATACCCTTTCCAACCTCCGTTGTACTTCTTCCTTTCACCCATATTCTGTACATATGCTTATTAATATATCTATCCAATCATCCTTTTATCCTTTAATTCCCACGCAAATCGTAATTAAAAACATGTTAAAATCATAAATCTAACAATTACAAGCAGATATATCATCAGATATATCATATTCATCATGTATTTGTAATTATTTATTGTCTTTGTTATATGTCTGATCATGCATGATAATATGTACCCGACTGTTATTCTGTTTGATCTAATTCTTATACAATAACTGAATACACATGCATGAAGTAAACTCGTCATCATATAATCAACTTATATTTGCTAGCTTATTTTTAATCTTATTATAATATTTTCTACGTATCGATTGTCTATGTTCTACGTATCGATTGTCTATATTAATTTATTATTTATATATTTATTTATACAAATAATAAATATATAATATCGATTGTCTACGTATCAATTCTTTGAGAGACAAATGTTTTGTAAATTGTGTAAGACACACGTACAGCTTCATTTGTATTGAATTAATCCCTTAATGTAACGAATTGAACTTACTTGAACAGGAGATTAAATTACCGACCAACTAGGAAACACGAGTCAAATATGCTTAACAAATACCGAACCAAACTAAGTAACCTGAGTAGTTTACTGAACCTAAAACATTTATCAATCAGATATTCAGATTTTCAATTTTTCATTCAGGCATTTCCTCAAACAGTTTAACAAACCAAAATAAGCAAGCTAAGAGATAATGAGCAGCCATACACAATCACGAAACAACAAACGTACTAGCAAAAAATATACTTGCGAATTTCTGAATTTATCTCAAAGTATGGATTTAATAAAGATGTAGAAAAAGCAAATCAAGGTAGAAGATTCTTATGGATCAAAGATCTTTAGAGAGCACGTTCTATAAAGGAACCGATTGTTTGTTTGACGAACATAGAGTCATGCAGACAAGACAACAACTTTTAGGATTTGATAGTCTCGCGCAATACGAATGTCCAAATATGATGTGGAAGACCCGTTATTAATGACGGTGATGTAGTTGGGGGATGATGGTAGTGATGGTTGTGTTCCATAGCCAATTGGTGTATTTATTCGAACATCACCAAATTAACATGGTTTAGGGTATTTAATTAACATTTATACTTGACAATAACATGAAATATTAAGTAGCTAAAGTAACTACTTAAAAATCTATTAAAAATTTATTAACACGGTGTCCTTTTAATGCAGCGGTTTCGTGGGGTAGGAGTGTTGGTGGTAGAGGCGGCGTCAAGTGGTGTGGATATTTATGTAAAAGTATTTGATGATTCAAATGGTCGATGAAGATATTTTAGAAGATAAATAATATATAGTATAATATAATCAATAAGGGTATTTCACACATTTTTTAATGTAACTTTTAACATGAAGCTATTCTTTGTATAATACAGTACAAGCATGGTACCCGCACAATACGGTGGCAGTGGCGAAGAAGGCAGTCTAGTTGTGTTGATGACGGTATTATTGGTGGTGGTGGCGGTGGCGGTGTCAAGCGGTGTAGGTTGATGTAAAAGTGATAATGAAATATTTAAAAAGATAAGGACTTAAAGCGTTAATTATTATAATAAGGATTTAGGGTGTAAATTAACTCATTAAAGACAAATTTAGTAATTTACAAAAACTCTTTCCATAGTGTGTGTTTATTAACTCAATTTAACATTTGAGTATAATTTTTATAAAAGATTATAGATAAAAGTATAAATATAAAATTATAAACATAGATTATGGGAAATGAATTCCATATAAAAAGATTATAGTATGGAATTCGTTTCGAAGGATATTTAGCCTTCAAAAACAAAAACACGGAGAAAACAATTCTTTAATAAATCTCTTTAAGAAAAACATATAAAAGATAAACTCACGTGCTTTGCACATTTCTATCATTATATCAAAAACCCAAGTCCAAAGTTCTCTCTCATTGTTCTTCAAACAAATCTCGTCTCCTGTAATCTTTCAAATTTCGATCGTCATGCTTGTCACTTCCATCAATCACAGTATCTTGTCATCTCCTTTTTCACCTTGCTTCAACTTTACACTTATTTGTTTAGATTTCTTTTTTTCAGATCTATGATTTTATCATATATTAATATTTACCCTCTTTTTACTTTTAGTTCGAATTTAATCTGTAATTTTAATTTATCATATATATATATATATATATATAAAAGAGCAACAAAACTTACTACACAAATCATCTTCAAAGCAAGGGGCACTGGCATTGACGGAGATGACGAGGTAGGTGATCGAAAAGATGGAGTCTTACCAGATGGAAGAGTATTTTTTTTTCTTTTTAAACATTTAAAGATTGAACCTAAATTTATTAGTATAGTAATAATAAGTTGTTTCTTTCAAACGTTTTATAAAATTTTGTATAATTTAGAATCCGATCACTTTTGTGATTACCATTGATCCATGGCCTCATTTTTTTTTCTTTATTGATTTAGATTTATTTAAATTTCACGTTTATTGTGATAAAGTTATATTTTCATTTCTCTACCTATCTTATCAAAGAAAGAAAATCATTTTTTTCATTTCTCAGATGAATTTTCTATCATTACCAAACAAGGGAATTTATTACATTTCTCAATTAATTTCATTTCTCCTTATTTTATTTATTTGCTTCAATTAATTTCTCTGAATTTCTCCCTATCAAACGACATTATTTTCTAAGGAATAGGGACTAGTGAGTCACTTTGTTTTGGGTCATAGACTGGGCTTTTGATTTGATCAAAGCAGAGAAGCTCGCCTTCTTGTATATTTTGTGGGCCTTACTTTTGTATATGGTCTGTTGGACTCTTGGAAAAAACAGCCTTCTCAAAGCTTGCGTGCCTTTCGAACGTTATGAACGGTAATCAATTTCCAAGTTTGTATATCAATCAGCATATAAGGGTCACGTATGTGCTTTATGTTGGGCACGTAGTAAATTAAAACAAAGTAAAAAGGAAGTCAAAGTTCAAATATAAAATCATACAAATGCAAGGGGTAGGAGAAAAAGTTGAAGTGAGTATAAGAATGTTTTTTGTGAGGTTGATTATGGATTTTATTAAGTATAATATAGATCTTGGGGTCAAACAAACAATCATCTGTTAACTGCCACACCGAATCATCTGTTAAAAGGAAGATTCTTAGTTTCACGAATATAGAGTCATGCCTACATCGATCTATGTAACTCAAATTAGTTTATGTTCTTTAATTTGCAACAATATTGTCTCTAAACCGATTGGTTTTCCCAATTAGACGGTCATCTAACGCATCATACGTTCTTCTAATTAAATAAAACCAAAGAATACGAAACGAATCAGGTAACGGTTTTCACACCTTATTTACATCTATCGAACTTGAAGCACTTTTTGAAAGACTCATTGAAAAGATTTTCATTAGATTTTGTATATTTCACAAAGTAAATTTTTTTGACAAATTCATTATGCAAAACAAACTAGGATTATAAGTACAGTGATGTTGTCGTAAAAAAAATACAGTAAACAAAATAGACATTTTTGAAAAGTGCATTAATTACATAAAATGAACCATTTTATAACTACGGTGATGCGTCTGAAAGTTACAATAATCATTATCATCCATAATTTGTATATATATATTTTTTTTAACGGCTAATGTTAGTATCTTGTTAGTTATAAGTTAGTAATACACCAAATTAAATTCCATGGGGTTTGAACCCCTAACCTCTACACAAAAAGAATCCTTAAAGAAGCCTTTGTGACCACTGAGCTACAAACCCAAGTGGTATTTGACCACACAAAGAGAATCTATATATTTTGTTATTTGTTAATTTAGATGATTAATTAAAAGATAACCACCTTACATTTTCCATAATTTTCCGAATCAACCCAACCCGATCCGTTTTATAACACGGAGAAAAGTCTCCTGAAAATGAAATCTAATTTTTCGTGTATATATATATATATATATATATGAGGTGTTTAATTCTTTCCACATTTGTCATCATGTAACCCGGTATGCATGCAGATAATATTAATGTGTGGTACGTACGTAGTTTCCTCTTGAAAATGAAATCCCATTCTCAATATTCTTGCCCAAAACACAAGGTACCAATAAAATATGAATATGTTTATAATATTGAACCAAAACAACGTTTTGTTTCATACAATGATATACAAAAAGGTCGCAACTATAATAAATGCAGTAATAATCAAACTACTTTATTTTTGAAGTGTCAAAAAAGCTGAAACTGCTTTTCAGAAAAGAAAAAAAATAACTTGTTGCATTAATTGTTTTGGAAATAAAATACTTAGTTGCAGATATATCATATTCATCATGTATTAGTGACCAAACTAATTGGCATTTAAAAAAAAAATTGGCATCTTGTAATAAATAATACAAATACACAGATAAGGAAACTGGAATTGTTGCATTAATTGTTTTGGAACATGTAGCATTGTTACAAAGACACTATAGATAACCGCACAACGGCTCCGAATATTAGGTAGAAAAATCCATTATGCATTATTATACGGTAAGGTGTAAACCGATTATTAAAAAATAAAAAAATAAAAATCTTTTGATAGCATAGCAAACTGCGTACATAAAAATGTCTAATTTTAATGTTAGAGGTTTCATTTATCAATTTCCTTTTATTTAATTTGTTACTAATAATTTAAATATTGTTATGTGTACTTTTTATACATATAATAGCTTGTTAATGACAAATTAAAACGTACTATCATTATCAAAATTACTATATTTGTTTCAAACAAGTTAAAATGTTATTTCAAAAACACATTTTTTGAGAAATTCTCTGGTGACAAAAAAATAGTTACAAAAAGACTTTACAAACCCATGTAGGCCAATTAAATAAGGAGAGATAACGAATAAATAAAAAGTAAAGATAATTATATTTGTTTTGATTGGTCCACGTGAGTTCGTAGAATTTGTTTATAACTATTTGTTTGTCACTATAGAATTTCTCTTTTTTTTTTATTTTCATATTTGATATTAAGAGAACACCACATAATAGCTCATATACATATTACAACAAGTTACAAGTATCTAGAAATGGTGCAAGAGAAATTAGTGGTGATCATCCTTCCAGTGACGGAACTTGAACACTTACTATAAAGGGGCAGAACTCAATGAAATATAAAATTTAGTTTTGTTAGAAAGACAAATATGTATTATGAAAAGTATTTTTTAAAAAATATATAAAAAAATTAGTATTAAAAATACAAACTTTTGAAGGGACTGCAACCGTCTTTGGCCCTTAAAAGTCATCCTTGCTTCCTTCACCCTCGCTAATCACCAAGAACTTCTTTGCCACTAGTGACGAATAAAAATTCCACCATAAAAAAGAAAATCCGAGAGAGACAAGATTTAAGATTTAACAAATGTAACATATATATATAACATATTAAACATAATATGTATTTATACTTGGCATATACACTACAAGAAAGTTGGTTTTTGGGACGAAGCTTTTGGAGACGACACAAATGTCGTCGCCGAAAAGCTGCTAAACGACAAAAACTTCAAGACTATGACTAAAAAAGTCAAAAAAGATTAGGGGACGACAATGTCATCGCAAAAGTCGTCCCTAAATATTTTCCAAATTTCTTTTTGAATTAAATTTTTGTTGAAACCGAAAAAATTCAAATCTTTGACTAAAAAAAGTCTCTACTATTAGGCCATTGCTTATAGTGTCCCTAGCCACGCGTCTTTTGGGAGGAGGACACCGGACGTTATGGACAGGAAGATTCCAAGCCTTGCGTCTTTAAGCGGGGAGTCCTCATGCGAAGGACGCTCGAATGTGGGTTATCATGTGGGGTAGGAGCGGACTAATGTGAGGTAGGAGCGGACTAATGTGGGGTAGCATGTGGGGTAGAAGCTTGTCTTATAGGCAGGAAGAGTACGCCCTGAGGGAAGTACTGAATGATGTGATGCTAACGTGGCAGTGCAGAATTCCTGAGTACTCCCTCCATATAAAGAAAGGCCTTAGACTACTAGCAGGTTTAAAAGAAAGTAATGAAAGATCATATTGTTAATTTAATTTGAAAAAAGCAAAAGAAAAGTTCCTGACCAGTTATCTCGGCATAACCCTTTTATAAAGGGAAAATTCCATTAAAATGTAATGTTTTTACACAAAATTCCTAATAAGGAATATTTATTTAGGTTTCATCTATTAAAATGATTTCATTTTTAAAAAAAATTCAATAAAGGTAATATCGTTAGCCACCTGTTAAGTGCTATGTTGGCACGCCACATCACTAAAAAAAAAAGCCAACATGTACAACTGATGTTGTAATGCAGGAGGGTACATTGGTCCTTTTATATCCTCATATCTTCATCCTCAATTTCAATTTGATTTACTCATCTTCTCCGGTTAATTTCCGCTCAAAATTCCGACCACCACATCTCCAAGTTAATTGAACAAAATACATACAACGAATCAATCAATTTCCCATACGATGGCTGATGATATACTCTATATGTATATATCTAACATCATATCAGATCTGTGTCTGTTCCACACTAGATCCGAGACTACGGTGGTGTGTACAGCTGTGAACGACAATCACCACCACCAACATCTCTGATCCATTGTATCTTCTTCTTCGTTGGCTACACCAAAACCTCTGTTCCAATTTTCTAGCTTGTTTCACCTTCACCGCTAGGAAAAGATAAAAATAACGAAAATTTTGTTGTTGGCCGGCATTTATTATTGGGATTTGATTTGGTGGCCAGAGATTGTGGTCGAGCAGGGATGTTTGTTTCCACCTACCGCAAACACCAACCTTTGATTTAGACTTGAATTTGGCCACATAACTTTTTGTAATCTTTTGAATCGGCAAAGGATGGTGGTCATAGGTCCGCCTGGATTGCACATGATATATTAACTAATATCTAATGAGTTTTTATTTGTTGTTTACATATCATTTTTACTCGGTAATAATAAATATGGATTTGGTTTGTCTCTGATAAGAATATGTCATGTATATGAGAGATATATGTGTTGGTGGTTTGTTTGTTAGACATGGATAAAGGGGTATAAGATCTGGTATTCTTTTGTTACAGATGACGGTATTAAATAAATTTGGTTTATATATATTAATGATGATGATGGTGAATAATCCAACTTAGTGGTCCACGTGGATAATTAAATGACATGCATGCTGGTATGCCATTTATCGACTGACTAACGACGAAAACTAATGATATTACCTTTATTGAGAATTTTTTAGAAATAAAATCCTTTTAATAGACGAAACTTAAATAGGTTCCTTTTATTAGGAATTATGGGTAAAAAGATTACCTTTTTATGGATTTTTCCCTTTTATAATACCTTCGAACTCTTTTCAACATTTTAACTTAATATACTGAACTCTTTACATCTATTTATGATTGTTAAACTTTTTTTTTATTGGTTTTCATTATTTTCTGAGGAACTCTTAAGTCTATACCAATAAATCTTCTCATAAGGTGTCGAAGTTCAACTTTTGGCAAAATTGATTAATCTGCACTAAGCGTTTTGGATCTCCCATATGGTCTAGCTAGAGCCTGATGGATCAACTCTGGTACTCACTTTCCAAATTTAGGATGCAAGGGTCTAAATAGGGGCAATGAAGATTGATGTGCAACACAACATACATATATAATGCCAACAATTACAAAATGAAATAAAGGTGGAGTTGAAATATGTGAGACAGTAAAAGGAGGAATGTGTGAAAGGATTAAAGAAATGAAAACTTAACCGTTCCCAATCATGTGATTTCCTTTAAGTGACGTAGCCTTTATCTCACTATGATTGAGAAATATTTGGGAGTTTTCTCAAGTGTAAGATATTTGGTGGAGGTGTCTAACTGGAAAATAGTTTGTGTGGCCTGTACATATTGGTACCAATGCGATATCGGGAACCAAGAGTTGCCTCCGATCAAATCTTTTTCTTAGAAGACATTATGGACCCACTAATGCAATACACATCCCTAATTTTTTAAGTTACTAGAGGAAGAAATGTCTTTGACTCAGATGTCCAATTTACTTGCTGGATACATATAGCACACACGAGTTATGTTATAAATACTTTGTGTGAAGGCTTGAAACATATATATATAAAAAATGACATTGTTCAAAAGTTTTTACTCTATTTTGTTGTTTCATGTAGCTCTTTTCTTAGTTGTTCATGCCGAGGATGATCAATCAGGTAACTAATTGAGAACGATATTTTCATAATAAATGGAGTGAAGCGAATACATTTCTTAGCCTTTCTACTTTCTCGATCTTTGCAGGTTTCCTCAGCATAGATTGTGGACTACCTGAAGGTTCAGATTATACTGACGCTAAAACAGGTATAAAGTATGTTTCAGACGTCGGATTTACAGAAGGTGGCATAGCTCAAGAAATATCACCGGAGTTTAAAGTTGGCACCGATGAGTTACATTTAACAACTCTTAGATTCTTTCCTGAAAGCAACCGAAGTTGTTACACAATTAGACCAAAACAAGGGAAGAATAATACGTATTTAATAAGAGCGAGGTTCAACTATGGGAACTATGACCATAAAGGTCAACCCCCAATATTTAATCTCTATCTTGGAACAGATTTCTGGCAATCTGTCTATTATTTTGGACGCGATTCATATTCCGCTGATGTTATACATCACCTGGCCTTGAAGGATTACATAAAAGTGTGCCTTGTAAACACGGGTCAAGGAATTCCGTTCATTTCGGCATTAGAAGTGAGACTTTTGGATAGCACCATGTATGAAGCTCAATTACTATCACTCATTCTCCTCCAAAGGCGGAACTTTGGCTCAGATGATCAAGTTAGGTTAGCCCTTTTAATATTAACTATCTTGCAATTTCAATTCATAAGGTATAATAGTATACGTATGGGAGTTGATATTCGTATCACAATAATCAATAAATCTACCACAATTGTGCATCACATACTTGTACAGTACACTATGAAGCTTGTACATTGTGGTATATCAATCAATTTTTGTGGTACGTCTATCACTTCCCTATATATATAGCTTTAACTAGCTAGGATTTGATCAACTGCGAAGTAAATCAGTCAACCAGTTTGGTCGGTTGACAATACGCACGAGTCGGTTTGGGTTTTGAAGTTTTACAAGACAGCCGATTAGTCCGAACCATGCAAACCATATTCTTTAGACGACAAGCCCCTGTATATTCTTAATTTTGACTTACCAAATAACTATAAAATACTGATACATGAATATTGTTATTAAAAGGATTATCTCTACTATTTTATAAAGCATTTACCTCTTCTTTTTTTCTCAAAAAAGTACTTAATTTAGCTACCTAATTTGTCTCTCTTTTATGTATTAGTTTGAATATAATTACTAAATATACATATAATACTCTTAAATCTGAATTACTCATTTTCTTATCTTTCCCCAAATCTCAACCACTCATTTCCTCCATAAATCATTATTCCTCTAATTCATTCCAGATCTTTTATCTCAAAAACCATACATCGATAAATTATAAAAATTATATGGATGTTCTTAAAATTTCATGCTCTTTCATTAGAGATATCATTCGATATACTTTCGACGAATTTATAAATCCGAGGGCGGAGCCCGTATGGAGGTATTGTACCGATATCATATATGGCTCATACGAGCTGAGTTGATGAATATCTAATTGTGGTACCGGGGCTAAGGTTCTCTCCATTTACCCTTAATTTTTTCTACTACAAAATTTTTTTGAGTGTATTCTATTTTAAATGACAACTTATTAAATAGTTATTTATGTTGACGTGTTTTTACGTTTAATAAAACTTGGTTATCATATTATTGCCTGGATATCACCCGGTTGTTAAGCTACTATGTGCGTCTATATATATATATATATGGGGGAAGTGAATATGAGGTTAGATGGAGAACCCCTCACAATTTGTTTTTTAATACATAAATATCATGAGGGCCCCATCATTTGTTTAAATACAAATGCTAATAAAATATTTGTGTGTGAGTGGTTCCCCAACTAAGCTTAGATGGGGGACAACCTCATATTTACTTTTCCCTATATATATATATATATATAGGGTAACATTTCGGTAAGAACAGTCTTAAAATGAGAACGACGATAATACTTAAAAAACATCATTTTAATGTATTAAAAGTACATAAAACTAACATAGAGCATAACTAATAATCATTATTTAAGTGTTTAACAATACATTGATCCGTCAAAATTGAGAAAATCACGTTTTTTGTTTTATGCATATTAATCAAAATTATGCATCTAATAAAATACGTGATTTTTTCAATTTTGACGGATCAATGTGTTGCTAAACACTTAAATAATGATAATTAGTTAAGCACTATGTTAGTTTTATGGACTTTTAATGCATCAAAATGATGTTTTTTAGGTGTTCTCACCGTTCTTAATTTAAAACTGTTCCTATATATATATATATATATATATTTATATAAACACTTAAAAATATCATTTTGACACATTAAAAGTCCATAAAACTAACATAATGCATCACTAATTATCATTATTTAAGTGTTTAACAACACATTGATCCGTCGAAATCCAAAAAATCGCGTTTTTTGTTGGATGCATCATTTTGATAAATATGCATCCAAGATAGATGCACAAAACAAAAAACACGATTTTCTCGATCTTGACGGAGCAATGTGTTGTTAAACACTTAAATAATGATAATTAGTTATGCACTATGTCAGTTTTAAGGACTTTTAATGCATCAAAATGTAGTTTTTAAGCGTTCTCATTTTAAATCCGTTCTCATTTGATTGCCACCTTATATATATATATGGAAAAGTGAATATAATGTTATCCGGTACTCAAGCTTAGGTGTGGAACCTCTCACATAATAATATTTTATATTTTTAATTTAATCAATAAATGCATAGGCCTCCATGAATTTTATGGATTAAAAGATTTATATTTGATTGTTCTACACCTAAGCTTAACTACGTAACAGACTTATATTACCATCTCCTAATATATGTATATATATATATATATATATATATTGAAAAATTAGGTTAGGGACCAGAAAAATTGCATACGAACCTTTAGAGACTTTTTAAATTAATCTCAACCATTGATTATTCTTTGCACAATGGTTGTTTTTTGAGTTATTAGGTACAATTTTGGATTTTAAAATTATATAGAGACATGAATCTTCACCCGTTATATAATTATATGGATACATAAATTGTATGAGCATACATGCATAAAATAAATAAATACGATAAGTGATTATACTAAAATACATAAATGTACATAGAGAATCATATGAACATCAAGAGAGTCATATGAACATGTGTAAGAATTATATAGCAAATGATAAATGATTATACTAAAATATATAAATGTATGCAGGTCAGATATAGATATGCAAGAATTTTGTAAATAAATGTTTTGTAAATAGAGATTCATATGAACATGTGCACCAAATATACAGTAAATGATAAATGATTTTACTAAATAGATATTTTAGACAATTGTATAGTTAGTAAATTGTTAATATTTTAGACAATAGATGCATAAAATTAGCTAAATAGATATGTAAATGATGTATTCATCTAATACATACATGTGTAAATATACATATATATGATTATATGTAGGTATATATCAAAATTCGGGTCGGTTCGGTTAATCGCGGGTAATGAATATTGAAACCGTAACCGAACCGTTACTCATCGGGTTTTTTGTTTTCGGTTTTTTTGGTTTCAAATCACGCGGTTCGGACCGGTGTTTCGGTTCATTTCTTACACCCCTACTATTTTGAAGGTTTGGGAAAAAAAAATCTTTTACAACATATATTTTTTTAAATGTTTCATGTGTGAATGAAATGTAAAAACATATGATCCAATACAAAAATTATGAGTAGTTCTCAAAATTTTTGCAATTTTTTTTTTTGAAATTGGGAAAGTTTTTATATAGACTTTTTACGACATACATTTTTATAATGTTTCACATGTTAATGAACTTTAAAGACATGTGATCCAAAACAAAAATTAGTAGTTCTCACCGTTGATACAGGAAAGTCTACATATGATTTTTTGAACAACGATTTACTAGTAAACATTCGAGACACCACAGTGACAACTAATTAGGCAGTATACGGGACTTGAACCACGCATGTTCGGGATGAAACCTATGACTCTCTAGCCCCCCCCCCCCCCCCTTCCTACAAATGTCGAAAATGAGATTCAAACCCTCATTTAATGTCTATGACGTATCAATGGGCCACTAATATTAACACTAAACTAAAATAACTCTTTGAAGAAAATTACACATATCTTTAATACTCTGATTATCAAAACTTATGTAAACTTATTTTATTAAATAATTCTTTTTTTCGTTTATCATACATACCTAGAAAGCCACTGCAGGTATTAATCTTTTTTTTTATTTGTTATTTAGACAAAACAAAATTTTAGTGAACTGGGTATTTCAAGATCGATTATATTGGTATCACTAATATCAGGATATGCTTGATAGTGATACATAGAGTTTTTTAGGTTTAAAAGCAAAAGTGAAATAAATCTATACAGTCCAAACTGCAAACAGGCCAAACTTAACTAGTTTGAAACGTTTGACCATTACGGCTTGAAATGTGAGTGGTTTTGTCAAGATTCTTTTGGCCACAGGTTAGGCAAACTCCCCGCTCTGGGGTAGATGGGTTAAGTGTGGGGTAGGGCTAGAGTTCGCTGTAAAAATAAAAAATAAAATAATTTCAGGTTAGGCAAACATAAGTAATGACCATGTGGCATTATGTCTGTTTGACTATTTATATACTCGTGACACTCAGGTATAAAGACGACAAGTTTGATCGAATTTGGGAACCGGTATCTGTCTACAACTCACCTCCCCCATACCCCACTGCTGCCACTCCACCAGGTTATAAAGTGGTTAAAACTTCTTACACAGTTCCTTCTGGGAATTTCTACATGCCATCAAAGGTTATGAGCACCGCCATTACACCAATTAACTCTACAGAGAATATACTCTATCCTATCTATCCCATGCTCTATCCCTCGAGTGCTAATATCAATGCTAATTTTAGAATTTACCTGCATTTTGCTGAAGTTGAAACACTAAAAAACAATACCAGAGAATTTAGAATTTATCTGAATGGGAACCTCGCTCATGGACCAGTTTCTCCAACAACCGTTGCAAACACTATAAAAATCGAATCACATGTAGCTGGTTTACCAAGATTTATGATTGAATTAAATAAAACCCATAATTCGACCCTCCCTCCTCTCATCAACGCAATAGAGGTTTACGCTCCAACGCAGTTTCGACAAGAGCAAACAGAAGAAAAGGATGGTAGATATTTCATTACTTTAATTTTGACTCTCAACATCATGACAAAAATTGATGTTAATTATCATGCTCTAATCGTCTGCCATATTGAAACTAGATGCTGCAATATCTAATGCTAAATCAATGTATGGCTTAAAAAAAAACTGGCAAGGAGATCCATGTCTTCCAAAAGAATATGCATGGGACGGTCTTACATGTCGCTACAATAACACGAGGGCAGCGAGGATCATATCCCTGTATGTATTACATCTCACAATCATCTCTAACAATTGTTCCATTTGACTACACCTAACTAGAATTGGTAAAATGAGAAGGTCATTGGGGTTGGGTAATAAGTCAATTCAGGATTTCATGTTCACAATTAAATTGGTGGCTTTTTTGGTCCATGTCGGTTTAGGTTTGCTCAAAAACTTTTATATGCATAACTGCTATTTCAAATAAAATTATAAACTGTTCAACATTTTTATTTTTATTAGTACAATAGTCATCTAAAATTTTTAATATTAGAGGGTTTAATGCATTAAAAAAAATAATACAATTTGGGCAAATTTGACCCGTTCTAATCTTTTGACTTGATCCATAGAGATAAAACATTAATTGAATCGAATATTCATAAGTAAATGGATCGAGAATGCCACCCATACAAATGATGATAACTTAACCAAATTTAATGTAGGAACCTTTCCTCTAGTAATTTAAGTGGACAGATAGCTAATGCCTTGGGTAATCTTACTATGCTTGAATCACTGTAAGTTATTTCTTCTGCATTAGATGTCTTAGATTATTTACTAATTCATTATACGAATAATATCTCGAACTGTGGGACAAATGTACTTATTTCTCTTGGTTTCTTTCTCAGGGACTTGTCATACAACAACTTGACCGGAACTGTACCAGATTTTCTGGCTAAAATGAAGAACCTAAGATTTATGTAAGTTATCTGCTTTTTTCAAACTAGGATCAAAAGCTTTTACATGATGAAAAGTGATGTTACATGGTCTGCTTTTTTATTTATTTTCTCTGTAGAAACTTACGGGGAAACCATTTCTCAGGACCACTTCCACCAGAACTTCTTGCAAAGTCAAATAATGGGTCTTTGATGCTCAGGTTAGCTCCTTACGACCTTACTTTATAACTAATCACTAAGAAAAAGTGAAAAACTCAAGTTAAAACTTAGGTCATTTTTGTTCTAACATTAATTGCATCATCAGCATTGAAGAAAAAAGTTCTTGTATCGAGGGTTCATGCAAAAACAAGCGTAGCAGAGTTCTTATTGGAGTGATAGCAGCAATTAGTGTAATCTTCGTATTATTGATCGTATTTTCGGTCATATGGACAATAAAAAAGTGCCAAACGAAAGGTATATCAACCTGTTTTCATATAATGTGAAGTATCGGTGATGAGCAATACTCAGAATTGTGTATGAACACTTCTAAAATCAGATTGTAGTATTTGGCTCCTAATATGCCTCTAGTTAATTTTATGTTTGCTGGGGGAAACGGGTGTCGCGCCCTTCAGGTAATGAATATACTTATTTAGGTCAGGGTGATGCCTCCAGTTCCCACAGGGGTATTATCCCCAACCTCAACCCTGGTAGATGGGTAGCATAACAACTTTATCAGGTTTAGATTCATATCATTTTATATAAGTGTGCACTTCGCACACTTCCTAAGTCGTTGTATAAATAAAAAAATCTATGCAAATATCCGTTGGTATATGAATGAATTAATGCAGATTTGGTCACAAGAGAGGAAGCTTTTAGAACGAGAAATCAGAAGTTTACATATTCTGAAGTGAAGAGTATCACTAACAACTTCAAGACACAAATTGGGATAGGAGGATTTGGAGAGGTGTTCCAAGGATCTATTGGGAATATGGAGGTTGCTGTGAAGATACTTTTGGAATCATCAAAACAAGGGTATAAGGAATTTCTGGCCGAGGTAAGTTCTGTCAGTGCTATCAAAGCCTTTTGTTTTTGAAAGATACAATTAGGTTGAGGGGAGTGGGAAAGAAAAAGGGGCAAACCACCCCCAAAGTAGCCCAAGTTCGCTGGGAACACCACCCCCGTTGGGCAAACCTGCCCCCAAGCGAACCCTCAAGGTCGCCTATTTCATTGTTGACTGATGCGCAAATCCATAGAGTATGATTTTTCTATTTGATTTTCTCTTCCTCCTATATATATACAACACTCCCCCCCCCCCCCCCCCCCCACCCACACACACACACACACACATGTCGCCCCACTCTCCAAAATTCACTCATTTCCACCTTTTTGATAAGGCAACCTTTCCTACCCTACATGCCACATGGCACAAGTCGGCCCACCCTCTTCCGACCTCCAGTCCTCTCAATCTTACCTCTTTGGATAGAAATTAGTGTTTAAGCCATACAATGTGAACGGATTATCAGGAATGTACACAAAATGCATTACACACTTTTTTATTGAACGAGATAACCATTAAACTTTTAAATTTTGTTCTTATATTAAATGTACAGCATACTTTGTTATAAGTTATAACTACTTAAGTTTCAAATAAAAATATCTAGCAACAAGTTGACTCATTCAGATAATGAAGTATAAAGCTAGTCATAGAAACATGAAGACTAACAAGGTTTTGTCTACAGGTCAAGATTCTGATGGATGTTCGTCATAAAAATATAACTCCACTCATCGGGTACTGCGACGACAAAAATCACAAGGCAATTATTTACGAATATATGGCCAATGGGAACTTAGGAACACATCTATTTGGTGATTTCCGTGTAGTTAATGCTTCTTTCTTAATTTAATTAAATATTTTATAATTGTAAAGCATCACATATCTTCTTCTCAAGAGTTCTTACCTGAGTTGAGGTTCCTTAATGTTCTATGTCATCTAGTAGAGGTGGCAAAAAGGGTGGGTCAAAACATGAAAATTGTTGCAATGGTAAAATATAAGTCAGAGCGTCAGACCGATTGGATTGACGCAAGACACTTTTTGTCCAGATTTTTTCGGAAGCTATTGTGACTGCTAAAATTTATTTTTATCATTAATAATCTAAATTTTACTAATAGAAAAGTTAGATGCTATATGTAAAAGTACATGTTTGGATCACTTTCGACATATTTATGATACTATTTTTTTAAAGCTAAATCTGAAGATTTTACCTGTTTGATGTGTCAGAAACAAAATTATAAATTTATAACCCTGTTTATCTCAATCAGAACTAAAAGGGTTGAAATTTGGCACCCTGATTCACACTCTTTTATACACACAATAGAGTATTTACTGATATATCACTTTATCAGATGCAAGCCCAAATGTCTTGAGCTGGGAAAGAAGGTTACAAATTGGATGTGATGCAGCAGAAGGCTAGTAACTAAGTAGATTACTTTCAAATTTTGCATGTACTTTTTGAGTTTTTTAAGCACCAAGCCAAATCAATTAACAAGTTTAACATACATGGCAAAATCTATATTACAGGTTTAGCATACATGCATCATGGTTGCACACCGTCGATAGTCCACAGAGATATAAAGTCTTCAAACATACTATTGAATGAAGGCTTTGAAGCGAAGCTGGCAGATTTCGGGCTATCCAGAGCTTTTGCAACTGTAGATGCTACCCATGTAGCAACAACAAGAGGTTCCGGCACTCCTGGGTACCTTGACCCAGAGTGAGTTTTTTCTTCTACATCACCTCAGTAAATAACTGTTAATACAATTGAAATAGGATGTGGGAAAGATATAGAGAAACAATGATACTTCCCGCCCCTCCAATCATCTAAGAGGAACTTGAAGTTAAAATGTAAAAAGTAAAGCATATTTTATTTCGCAGGTATCATTCAACAAGCCGTTTGACTGAGAAAAGTGACGTGTACAGTTTTGGCATAGTTCTTCTGGAGTTAATTACAGGCAGACGTGCAATATCATGGGGAATACACATAGTATTTTGGGTTGAGTCAACAATTGAAGAAGGAAGCGTGGAGAATATAATTGATCCGAGATTACAAGGGCTATATAACATCAACATAGCCTGGAAGGTATTCGAATTGGCAAAGGCATGTGTCTCCCCCACATCCATCGAAAGGCCAACCATGAATGAGGTGGTGATAGATCTCAAGCAATGTTTGCAAGTAGAGAAAAGTCGTCATGGGTGTAAACCAAATAATCAAAGTCAAAGTGTATCCTTAAACATGGAAAGCATGAGTGATCCAAAACCAAGATAGTGAAGTCTTAAAAAATTCAACTGTCAAATGTTTTAGTATTTGTGCAAGACATGGTGTAAACATAATTGTAATACACCCTTTCATGTAAGCATATATTGTTATAACTATCAAGCATTGTAAGTTTTGTACCTTTTTTTAAAAAAAAAATTGTTGGGGACAAATGTATTGTAATTATATAAGAAACATTATTGTGTACGTAAAACTTTATTGTATTAAATCCTTTCATGTAAAGACCTTACTAGAACAGGATATGTTTTATAAGCTAGCTCATGCCTCTATATTCTTCATTCGTTACAAACAGGTTGAATCCCTTCATGCAAGCATTCCAACTACAAGCAGGACTGACTACAAGTCCGTACAACATAAATAAATTTGCAGAAGCAGTAATCATTCCATGTTATGTTTTATATCTTCTAGATTGACACTTACTGGTCATCGAAATGCACCACTAAATTCCTCGGTGTGAAGTTGTGGGTCTTACAATGCTTTGGCACAACCTGCTGCCCAATATTCCTCTTACCATATCTAAGTTTTATGCTTCTTACCTTTGTATATTTACACGCATCTTTTAATCCATAACACGATAAGTTAAGTTCAGAAACTATTTGACACATTTATGATGATATGTGTTGGAACTATAAATTTCAGTGGTTTTATTATTAAAATGAAGAGGTATTATAGACTTTTCTATGTATTTTTAGCAAGGTTGTAAATATCGCTTTTAGGTATCGTCTCGGTCGACCACCGATAAGCGATATATCAGGGATACATCGGATTTATCAGGGATATAACGGGAATATATCATTTCGGTAGACCACCGATAAGCGATATATCGGGGATATATCGGCCGAGATAACTGAGATTTACTACCATGATTTTTAGTTTTAGTTTAAAAACCCTCATTGTGATTGAATAATGTAAAATGTATATGAGATTAGATATGACATACTTGAAATATACATTTTTTTCTGATCTCTCTCGTTCCCTCCTAAATTGCCAATACTCACGGTACGCACATTTCACAGATTCATTCAATTCCTCCATAACGTACCTTAGTACCTATAAACAAGCCTAACACTATATCTACTAGGAGCAAGTACCAAGCTAACTTTCGACTAATTAAACCCCACAGTTGATATCTACATGGAACTGATGTAGCATATATATAATCGAGCAGGAAAAGCAACCGCGCAAACAAATATACGGAGCAAGAAGTAAATGACCGACCGACTAGTAAACACGTAGCAAATACACTTAACGAATACCGAAGCAACTAACTTAAGTAACCTGACCAGTTTACTGAAACTAAAGCATCAATCAGATATTCAGATTTTCATTCAGACATTTCCTCAAACACTTTATGTACATTTTGTTAAGAGATAATGAGCAGTCAAACACAATCACAAAACAACAAACTAAAGAAAGTATTGAAAATTTGTGAATTATTTTAATGACAAAAACAACAATTAGTCAATGTAATTAACAAATTAACGAATTAATAGTTGAAAGTTAAGAAGAATATTACCGAAATTGAAGAACAAGTAGCGAAATGGAATGAAATGATAATCCAAACCAAGAGATACCATTCCGAGGGATTTCCTAAATGTCTGGCCTAGCTTTTCTAAATTTAGCTTTTGTTAGTAAAATGACTTAAAAAAGACATGCTCACATATTATCAATTATGCATTGGAACTTTAAGAACTATTATAAACACAGTAAGTACAAGGAAAGAGCACTAATAAAGTGACGAGACAATTATATTTATATATATAGAGGAGGGTAAAATAAAAGAAGTATTATCATAAAACAAGTAATACACATGAGCTTGACACTTGTTATTAAAGTTAATTGATATTTTTAAATAGTTTTAAGGTTAGTTTGGGTATTTGGCATAATGTTACTTCCTGATCCTATGAACGGTTATACGAAGTAGCTTGATTTGAGGCTTTTTATTTTTACACCTTCATATATGGAATAATGGAAATGGAAATGTGTATAAGAATTTCAATTCCATTTCTTTCATTTTTTAGTTGTCAAATAATAAACTTTTTTTGTGATGTCTATTTCTCTTGCTTATGTGAATGCCAATATATCAACACCAATTTGCAAGATTATAATTGTAGTTGAGAAACTTTGTATTTACTTTACCACAAGCACAAAACAAAATGACACCCTCAAACAGAATGTTGAATCTAGATATGCTTCATACTTATTGAGCGTTCTTTGTATGTTAAATCCGGGTGGCTCAAAAACAATTATAATAAATCAAAATGCACTAGATGAATCAAACTACTCTTACTCATAAGTAACCAAATTAATCAATGTAACATTTTATTTAAACTACATAAGAAACTAATCCAAGCTCCCTTATTGACGCTTTATGCTCCTCTGAAAGTCTTGTCATCATGAAATACAATATCACTATTGATGAACGTATCCTAAGTCGGGTTATAATGTCTCCACTTATCCCTGCTTCATCCGATTTTACTTTTCCATATATAATATTTTTCTCTTTCTTTTTGTCAACGTCTTCCTTCTCATAGGCATGAACAATCATCTTTTCTTTAATTATATTCACCATACCAATATACTATTACATTATAATTTACAGATAACAAAAATAATGATGAACCAAAAACCTTCACATTTCATGATTATTTTACGCTCCACAACAGTCCATTTACGACAATATACTAACTATTTTTTAAAAAGGTCATTTAATGGTTGTTTGGGAAAAAAACCCATAGAAAACCATTATCTAAAACTTATTTAAAAATAAACTATATTTCACCCGTACATAGAACAAATTTCTTCTATAAGACTGATGCACAACGCTTTTCACCCATCTTTATATTCGTGCTACACTATGCTTCACAATATTCCATATGAAGTCGACTTATCTACTTAAACTTTTAGATGTATTATGCTTCACAACACTACAACTAAATTCAACAAACTCACTAATTAAGCTACATTATGATGCACGAACCTCACTATTTGCATGCTACCTTATGATCCACATCCTTACATATAAAAAATACTCGTAAATACTATAATGTATTATGTTTCACATTCAACACTACCGTTAAATTCAATAAACTCATTTAAGCCATATTACAATTCACAAACATCAGTATTTTCATCCAACATTTAATTAAAAACTATGATCTATTATGTTTCACAACACTACTTTTAAAAACTAAAAACTATGATGGATTATGCTTCACAACATTATAGTTAAATTCAATAAACTCACTTAAGCCACATTATGATGCACGAACATCACTATTTTCATTCTACCTTATGATCCACAGCCATACATTATTTAAAGCTAAAAACTATGATGTATTATGCTTCACAACACTGTAGTATCTAATTCAATAAACTCACTTAAGCCACATTACGATGCACGAACATCACTATTTACATATTATACTTCACGACACTCCATTAAAATAAACCCCACTTAACCAATTTTTCGAACCACCAAAACCATTCTACTAATGCTAAAACAAACTTCTGATAACTAAAAACAAATTAAGGAAAAAAAAAAACATTCACACGCATTCAAATTTTATTTTCGATTATCTTTTGCTGTTACGGGTGGTTCTTCGGGATCTTGCATATTTTTTAATTTCAATCGCCTCACACTTCTCCTACTAGCTTAATCAATGATAAACACATAATTAAACAACAAACAAAACAATTATTAACCACGATTTAAATTGAAGATTCGTTATAATGACTTACACGTTGTTGAATCTTTTACACCACTGTTTTGTGCATCTTCTTGGTTACTCATCTTCTTCAAAATATGTTTTCACAAACAATTTCAGTAGATGGTTTCACAATGACCCTAAAAATCGCAACAAACTGGTTTTATCCTTTTCTTTTTGGAATCTATAATATCTAAGTTATCTTTTTCCTGCCGTGATTTAAGCTTCTTAATAAACAAATGTGATTTAGTTATGATGCACAATACCTATTATACCCCTTTATTTTTGCCTGTCGTGGTTTTAATTCAGTTTTAAATTAAAAAATAATTATTTATTTTAAATGATCCAATGGTCCAAATTATGTCTTACATGTTTTACATTAATAGTTATTTTACATTACCTAACCTCCCTATATATATATATATATATACACTAAAAAGTAACTTTCCTTTGTGAGAGGAAAGTTACTGTAGCTAATAGTACAAGTGGTCCAACACAAGGTACAACCACCCCAATGCATACATAAAACAAAAACAATTAATAGGTTTAACGATCGTTAAGTATACTCATGAAAGATACAACAAATCAGGTCCTTTTTTTAACGTCTGTCAACTTTCATATTTAAATTACAACTCCTTAAACATTAGGTACAACCCATCTAAAGCAAATATATTATATATATATACTAAAAAGTAACTTTCCTTTGTGAGAGGAAAGTTACTGTAGCTAATAGTACAAGTGGTCCAACACAAGGTACAACCACCCCAAAGCATACATAAAACAAAAACAATTAATAGGTTTAACGATCGTTAAGTATACTCATAAAAGATACAACAAATCAGGTCCTTTTTTTAACGTCTGTCAACTTTCATATTTAAATTACAACTCCTTAAACATTAGGTACAACCCATCTAAAGCAAATTATATATATATATACTAAAAACTAAAGTTGGAATATGAGGGGGAGTTACTGTAGCTAAAAGTACTCCCCCTTTAGCATAAGGTACAAGCCTTTAAAGCATCCAACATAATTAACGGACTTAACGACAGTTAGGTAACAGACTTAACGACTGTTAGGTGACGGACATAACGACCCTTATTATCTTTTATTTACTACATAACTTTTACTTTTTAAACTTTCCACCAAATTTTTTTTTTTTACATTTCTCCTTTTACCTTTCGTCACATAGCTCTTGCTTTTTAAACTTTCAACATACAAACTTTGTTTTTAGGTATAAAGTTTATTAACTTTTGTACTTTTTTTCATATAACTTTGTTTTTAAACTTTGCTCTGAAAAGTTTTCTTTTATTTTCTTTTATGGTATAACTTTTGATTTCTAAATTTTATTAACAAAGTTTCATTTTCTTTACTTTGAACCACAACTTTTATTTTCTTAACTTTTGTCACGCAAATTTTGTTTTTCGGCTTAATGATTTTGTAACTTGTATCACCAGAGTTATGTTTTTCTCCCGGGGCAACGCCCGGGTAGAAGTACTAGTATATACTAAAAAGTAACTTTCCTTTGTGAGAGGAAAGTTACTGTAGCTAGTAGTACAAGTGGTCCAACACAAGGTACAACCACCCCAAAGCATACATAAAACAAAAACAATTAATAGGTTTAACGATCGTTAAGTATACTCATAAAAGATACAACAAATCAGGTCCTTTTTTACAACATTCTTATAAATTACTAGTTATAATACTAGTTATAATAGCAAATTACTAATTATAAGGGTGAGAAGATAATAGGCAAATAAAGGGTACAAGGGTCTTTTACAACATTCTTATAAAAGAAAGCTTTTGTCTTTTGTTTTAAAACCAATATTGGAATGACTTGTATAAAATAGCTTATACAAACTCAAAAATCATAAGCCCGAAAGCCAAACCAAACACGAAATGAGCTTATATTTTTCATAATAAGCAAAAAAGCTACAAGCCATACAAAAAAAGCTAGGTCAAACACCCCTTAAATAGGTCCATACATACTTGCATTAGCATCGTATCCATGTAATGCAGTGGCACCGTATCCGTGTAATGTAGTGGAGGTGACCGGTGGTGATGGCGGTGGCTGCTAGTAGTGGTTGCAAATGTTGGTGGTAACGATGTCGAGTAATATTAGTAATTGATGTAAACAGTTAGTGTAAATTTTTTAAAGATAAGCGACTGATGGTATAATGGGTGTTTGGGATTACTTTTTGAAAATAAGTTATGCGTTTTGAATAATTAGAATCAGATGATTAGCTGTAATAAAAACGTGCTACTGGATAATAATGTTTAGATTTAATTTGTAACACCCCGAGCTAGGCTCGAAGTGCACTGAAAAGCATGACACAAGATGGAATTATTTTAGAACGAGACTATATGAATATAAAAGGATTCCGTGAACCCAACAATTAGTTTTCAATGTCACAAAAGCATAAGGAGCATACAACCATCAAGAGTTTACAAAACAATATCAAAAGATGGCTCATGATCCTAAGCGAGGTCCCATCAACGGGTAATGAATCACGGATCCATGGTCATAGTCCAACTCCTAGCAATGAAATCAAGCTCTTGGATTCTCTTGGTTACTTGAAAAGTGTACTAAACAATGTCAACACTAGTTTGGTGAGTTCGTAGGAATGAAGAAACAAGAACACGTACCAATGCCACCCATCACATAAACAAACATAAAGAACAAGAATTTAGACTTCAATTAAGTATCTAACGTGACCAATGATTAAACACTTGCACACAATGTCCCTCAATTGTTCTCATGTCATCCATAATTGTCATCAAGTACGTATCGTACCCGTTTAATATCATCAAGCACTAAAATGCCCGTTTGTATTGTCATCATGCCCCTCCTTGTATTCATTGCACATAAATTGATCATCCATGACCATCATTGTCCACACATAACCAAACCCCGTGTGTATATACTTCGTATGATACTACTTTTTAAAGGCCCTTGATGTTTATATATAGGGTCACCCGCAGCCTTCCCACCACATCTCCAACCTTTCAAAGGCATTATCATCCTTCATATATACCCAACTATCCTAAACAAACTCATCATACATATACAAGTAACCATACAACGAATCACATATTTGCATGTCTACAAAACCATCACACAACATGTACATCACAAATGTCATCATACACGAAGTACACTTTTCAGCCCGACTCTTAAAAGAGTAAGGGAAAGCTACGAAAACTCACCTTGCTCGGCAAAAGAGGCTAATATCAAGTTAAGATGAGATTATAAGTGATCAACTTGCTCCACGCACCCACAACCTAAGAACGTATTCAATATATGCATTATTAGCCAAAACGAAGCTTTAACTAGGTTCTTAGCTAGGTCTCATGGCTTGGAAAGGCTTCCGGGACTCGACAAGGTCACTAGGGGGGTTATATAACAGTTTAGAATCAAGTTGAAGTCGTCCCAAGGTTGCCTTGTCCTCAAACAAAAGTTATACGTTTATGTAGTTTATGTTAATGCCTCGAATTAGGTTCCAAAAATGACGCTCGACTTTGAACGACTCGTTTGTGATGTACAGGGCACCAATAAAGTCTTAAGAGTACATTCCGGAAAGGTCAGGACGGTCCTAGGACATTAAAAAGGAAGCTAGGAATCAACTAGGTGAAACTGGGCCCACTGCGTCGCATCAAGTGGACTGCGTCGTAGTCTTAATGTCGAGAATTCTGCTGCTTCGCAGTTTCATTAAACTGCGTCGCAGTCAACCCAGATCAGCACTAGCATCAGATTTACGAGCCAAACACCCATTTAGACCCCATAGTCGACCAAGGAGGATCTAGGACTCGATTTCAAGCCTGAATCCACACATTTGGACATAAACAAACTCAAATGAACACAACCCATTCCAAGATTTCATTTCAAAACATCAAATCTAGTTCCAAATTAGTTTTAACCCATTACAAACCCTAATTCGACCCTTGGCTCAATTTGAGACTCAAATTTACTAGAAATCAACTAGAGACAAGTTAATAAACATAAAATGATGATTATGAGATGAGTTTTACTTACCAAAACCTCTACAATAGCTCAAATCCGAATTTGACCTAATTGAAACTTAGTCTTGCACTTTGAAACTTTAAATTTTTGATATGATGTTTAGATGAGGAAAGTAAATTATTCTTACATTAAATTGCCTTGAACAACCATAGATGGTGAATTAAATTAGAGAGGGAGTGAGTTTGAGTGTATTTAGTGAGGTGGGAGAGAAATGATAAAAGAAATGAATGAATAGATGAAGAGATGAAAGGGTGGGGATAGGGTTGGGTTATCTTGGACGGGTCATGGGTTGGGTACAACCCATGGATAGGATCCATATTCATTTACTAGTTAAAGTTAAAGGTTATCTAAATGAAATCGATTAGCACCAACTAATGACCTCGACTAGTACATAACTCTCTAATTGAACAATAAGTTGACCCATATGAACACATTGCACCCAATTGGACCTCATATTGCACTAGAACATATATTGATTAACTAATACTTAGTCAAATATACACATAGTCAAAGAGTCAAGAATCACAATTGTTACATAATTATCACAATAATCAGATAATCAGTTATTTAAGTGTTTGATAAATACAAATATATTTTAGAAAGTAGTCCAAGTAAAATGAAAAAAATAGGACATCAATTAAATGGTTATTAAGTCTCAGTTACACAACTACTATACATATTTAGCATTCATGTAAGTCAAGATGGATATGGTAACTAATTGCGGTGAATGCTGATCACCTGAAGCTATGTAGTACATATATATACAGGCTAATTGAAAAATTAGTTAGTTTGACTTTATGTATCAAATGAGGAGCTTTTATGACTTTGGATAACAAATTAAAAGACCCACTACAACAAATTTGTCAATTGCTCGCGGTTTTTTTCTCACATTTAATAAAAATGCGAACTTATATTTTGAATTGTTTACGACTAAAAATGTGATAATTAATTTCACATTTATAACTCTGAATGAATAAAAGATATCTAAAAAAATTGTATTCATAAGTGTTGAAAAAAAGCTCACAAATATAATTCTGAACAAGAAGATATAATATTTTTTACATTTTAAATTGTGAGGAAATATAAAGTTTTGCTACATTTTTAAATGTGAAGAAATATTTACATTTAATCACTACTTTAAATGTGAAAAAAAATTAATTTTTACATTTATAAAAGTTAAAAAATGGATTACTTTCATACTTTTTTAAATGCTAAAATATATATAATTCATCACATTTTAAAATGTGATTTTTTAAAAATGTATGGTTCAGTCAAAAGGTACCTTTCGAGTAAACCATTTTTAGTATATAGAGGTACTATATTTTTTCCATACTGTTTTATGCGCTCTAAAGTCTCAACATGTCTTCCAAATATATATTTTTTTCTAAAATATAAAGGTACCTTTCGAGTAAACCAATAGATTTGATGAGCACATTAAGAGTTAACAAGTATATTACATAAAACACATTAAGCTCTATGATCGCGTTTGGTTCGCGGAATGTTTTTCAAAGGAATGAAATTTGATGAAATGGAATTTAATGGAATGGAATTTAATGGAATGGAATTAAAATCAATCAATGTGTTTGGTTTACAAAAATATAAAAGGAATGTTTTGTCATAATTGTTAAAATGACATGTTTGCCCTTTTTCTTTATATACAGAAGTAACAAAGTTCATTTTTGATAAAAAACAAATTCCCATTTAATCAATAACACTTTCCTTCACCAAACATTTATCTTCCTTTTCCTTTTTATCCTAGCCTCCCTTCTTTAATTTTCCGGTCAAAAATTTCCCGACCACATTACCAACCTCCATGGCTACTTGCTTGTTAGCTATCAATTAATCTAAAAATAGTCAGCTTAAAGATTGTCGCTAGCCGTGCCTTAGGTCGCGTTTGCCAACCACCGCTTCGTTTTTCCGGCAACGAAATCGGCAAACACCGTTGTCCTCCATTAAAACCGACCTACAGCTAAGCGCCATCTTTTTTTTCTTTTCTATTAGGATTTTTGTTACATATTCCCAATTTATTCTTTTATATATAACAACATATGTAATCACCATCTAGCTATAAATTTTAAAAATATTATCTTCGTAAAAATCTCATGTTTGAGATTACTTCAACAAAACATTGAAAAAGTTTATCAGGAAAAAATTCGAAAAATGAGTAGTTATGACCACATATATATGTTAATTTTATCCAAGAATTCATCATTTTTAAAATATAATAATAATAATAATAATAATAATAATAATAATATATTATTATTATTATTATTATTTATTATTATCATTATTATAAAGTTTTTATCATCGATGCTCAAAATTTTGTGGATTATATTTTGGCTAAATGTGGATATTATACTCTTTTGAAGATAAAGGTTGTCATGGAATCAAAATCCACCCATATTACCTAAGGAATGACAATTCGGTGAATAAAGGAATCTTCCCACTTCATAGAATTTGATTCATTTGAAATTTTCCAACCAAACATACAAATGGAATGGAATTAGATTACAATTCCATCAAATTCCTTCAAAATTCACGAACCAAACGCGCCATAAGAACTTACACAATTTGGTAGTTGGAACTTGAATTTGAACTTTACTACATTTGACTTTAAAAGTCAAATATACTTTTTACAGCAAGAAGAGCACTATGAGCATTAGTAGCAACTTTTTGATCATTTTATTGCAGAAACATAAATAACTCTCCCATATGTTGAAGCCTACAAATCTTATTAGATAACACTTAACTTTTTGACCATTTTTCTAAACGCATACTTAAGCTCAGAAACTATACTGGGAAAGAGTTCAAAACGATACATACAACGCACCAGCTAATAACAATCTCCAAAAAGAATAATAAATTAAATTAAACTAAATTTCTCTACACATCAGCAGCTACCTGTACTAGACAAAACCCATACAAAAGAATTGAGCATATCTCAAAAACGCAATAATGCCTTTTCAAATATGCCCTGTCAACAATCTGCAAGATGCCGAATTAACTGACAAACACACTTCAACCAAACTAAAAGAAATACTCGTAATTTTTATGTAAATAGTTTGGTGTTACTTTATGATCAATAATAACGTCAAATGGGCTGCTTTGATTTTGTTGAGATGAGAATGTTCCTCCAAAAGAATGAGGCCTGAATTCATTGTCGTGTGGGGGTTGTTAAACTTTTGTAGAAAAAACACAGACTAATGACTAATGAGAATGTTTAACAAACTGAAAAGCAACTTCAGTACCGGTTAAAGGAAACCAAGCTTCAAATCAGATTTTGTCACTTGCAACTACATTAGTTACTAAATCTTTGACGCAAAGACACAAATACCTTGAGTAAAAGCATGATATTAAAAGGTGTGGTCTCTCTAGATGACCACCAGAGCTCATTACAAGTACAGAAACATCAAATGAGGAGATATTTCCAACAGAAAACAGGTTAGCTAGTTTGAAAATGCACGACTAGATACGAATTCCAGGTACTCCATCTTGATCTCAATCTCATCATATGACGCATCTTTGTTCTCCGAGAGCCACTTTGTTGTGTCATCAATTACATATTTTAGTTTCCTCAAATCATTTGTGGGCAGATCACTTCCAATTGTTAGAATATATGAACATATAAACATACAAGATCACGAATAAGCGTAACGGAAGAAATCGAAACATATATGCAATCACATTAATTAACAAAGAGAGAATCGAGACGTGTACCTTATATGCAAAGATCTAATTGAAATAATAATAATAAGATTATTATTAATGCTTAGGGTTTAAAGCAAAACCCCTCCACGATCGCACACTAGACACCCCGAATAATATATGCTAGTACCCCGATTACGAACCTAAACAACCCTTTGTTTAAAACCCTAAACTAAAGTTGAAAACCAAAAACCCCTTTGAGGTGGGGAGTTCGGCCGAACCAAGAGAAGAGGGAGAGAGGAGAATTGTTTGTGAATTGAATGAATGAAAAACCTAGGAATTAGCCCTTGTATTTATAGGGTAATTTTAGGTTAAACATAACTTGGAAACTAAGCAACATCAAGGCTATGGAAAGCCTTGATGAGCCGTCCCCCATACATGGACCAAGGTCCAAGCCCCCTTTCCAGTTTTCACATTTTAATCCTCCTTTTTAATCAATTAAATATAATTAATCCTTTAACTATGTTTAATTAATTATTTCGTGATCAAATTAATTAATATATTACTTTAATATATCAATTGTTATTATCGAGTTACCGTGTCATTTCGTGTGACCCCGTAGGCTTAAATTATTTCCGGACATGCAACTTATAATAATATGATCATATGCCAACAGCTCCCACTTGAGCATGTTATTATAAACGCAATAACATTGGTTGGCGTCTAGCAACACTCCAATGCTCCCGGAAATATTTAAGAATAGATTCTTAAAATTGCCAAGTTGAAATGATTTAGTCTTTAATATCCCTTTGTTCAGATACCCTTGTTAATTATGAATATGGATCAATGTCATTTCATAATTTAACGATTATGTTTCTCATTTTTACAATTAATTAAGATTACCAAATTAGTCAAGAATCCTCTTGAGTTCATTTGGGTACGGCCATACAAACATCTTAATTAATTAATGAGGGGCCCAAATGGTATCATACTTCAGTTGCAAATTGAAGGAACAAATCCTGTATTGACTACAAGTGTCTGGCCATGTCGTTTCTTAACATTTCTGAAAATAGCCCTTTATTACTGCCTTGTTCAGGACAGTTAGGAACTATATCAAGAAATACAATCCACACATGCATAACTCACTTGTATCTCAAGTCAAAAGATAAATAAAGTAACCATTTCACGAATTTCATTTAATGACGTCGATCCATAAAATGATAATTCGTTCTATGGGGTAAGTCTAATATTCACCTTTTGAATATCATGTGAGTTTGGTACGATCCACCATCTTCAAAATATTCCCTTAAATATTTTCACCAATCTCTCACAATTGTCTTACTTTAATCATATTCCCATATAATTAATCGACAATAGACATTTAGAATATCGAACTAATATTCATGGATTTAAACATGCAAATATAGGACACAATTATTATAAAAATGAAACCACTTATACCGCGTATAAAAATTCATTTATTGAAAATAACAATTGTTTAACATCCCATTATCCAAATACTAATCACAGATTTACATGAAATAACTTAGCAATATCTAAGACCTAAGCCTTCTGCATGCTTGTTGAGCTTTCCCTTCGACAATGCCTTTGTAAAAGGATCCGCCAAGTTATTATCTGTGTGAACTTTGAGTAAATTGATTTCATGTGATTCAATTTACTCTCGAACATAGTGATATCTCCTTTGGTAATGTCTGACACCTTTTTGAACCCGAGGTTCATTGGCAATGACAATTGCTCCAGAATTATCACAGTACAGATCCATAGGTGTATTATTTGATGGCATCACATCAAGCCCATAAATAAACTTTTTGATCCAGACAGCTTCCATTGCTGCATCCGAAGCAGCTATATACTCAGACTCTGTAGCAAACATAGCAACGGTAGATTGCTTCTTGCTCTTCCAATCTACTGCTCCTCCATTTTGAATGAAGACATACCTTGACTGAGACTTGGTGTCATCCTTATCAGTCTGAAATCTAGCATCACAGTATCCAATGACTTTAAGCTCTTGATCCGGATTTCCTCCATACACCAAAAACAATTCTTTAGTAGCACGCATGTACTTTAGAATGTTTTTCACAACAGTCCAATGATCCTCTCCGGGATTTTGCTGATATTGGCTTACAATATTTTGCGTGAACGCAATGTCAGGTCTAGTGCATCTAACCGCATACATGACAGAACCCACCGTCGAAGCATAAGGAAATCTCTTCATACGCTCCACCTTTTCAGGTGTAGAAGCACCATTATTGTTGGATAAATTAAGTCCTTCTTGCATAGGCAAGTTCCCGCGCTTAGAATTTTCCATCTTGAATCTCTTCAAGATTTTATCTATATACGCACTTTGACTCAATCCGATCAACCGTTTACTTCTATCTCTATAGATTTTGATTCCAAGTATGAATGCTGCTTCACCCAAGTCTTTCATAGCAAAATACTTTCCAAGATAAGATTTAACGTCTTTCAACATTAGAATGTGATTTCCTATTATCAATATGTCATCGACATACAAGACAAGGAAAGTAACATTACTCCCACTAGCTCTGCGATATACACATGGCTCATCAGGATTCTGAACAAAATCAAACTTTTTGATCTCTTCATCAAGCCTTTTATTCCAACTCCTTGATGCTTGCTTTAGTCCATAAATGGACCTTTGAAGCTTGCATACTTTGTTGAGATGTTTTGGATCAACAAAACCTTCAGGTTGGTCCATATAGACTTCCTCGTCTAGAAAACCATTCAAGAAAGCGGTTTTGACATCCATTTGCCATATCTCAAAGTCATAGTACGCCGCTATGGCTAAGATGATCCTAATAGCTCTAATGTCTGCAACCGGAGAAAAGGTTTCCTCATAATCAACTCCAAAGAGTTGAGTATAACCTTTCGCCACAAGACGAGCTTTATAGGTGTGTATATTTCCATCCATGTCGGTCTTCTTCTTGAAGATCCATTTACACCCAACGGTTCTACCATTTGGTGGAAGATCAACCAAGCTCCAGACTTGATTGTCTTTCATGGATTTCATTTCCACATTCGCAGCTTCAAGCCATTTTTCAGATTCCGGATCTGATAATGCATCATTGAAATTAGGAGGTTCATTTAAATCTCCTACCACGTGTTGTTCAGACTCAATCATAAGATTTAATCTTTCACGAGCACATATAGTCCTTGAGGACTTACGAAGTGGAATCGCTTCATCTTCAACTTGAAGTTCATCTTGAGATTCATCTCTTTGAACATTTTTCCCCCCAAGTTGAAGATTGCTAGTATCTTTAGAAGTTGACACATCTTTTTGATGCTCATCAAGTTCAACAATCCTCCCACTGTCTTCTTGAGATATGAGTTTCTTTTAAAAGAACTCAACATATCGATGAACCTTGACAGTGTTTTCCGTAGGAAAGTAGAAGTAGTAACCCATCGTTTCCTTTGGGTATCCTACAAAGATGCACTTGACAGATCTGGGAGCAAGCTTGTCAAGCGTATCTCGTTTCACGAGCGCCTCACATCCCCAGACCTTTAAGTAAGACAATTGAGGAATACTCCCATGCCACAATTCATGCGGTGTCTTGTCAACTTTCTTAGTTGGAACCATATTGAGAATGCGAACAGCAGTCTCAAGGGCATAATCCCAAAATGAAAAAGGAAGAGTCGTATGAATCATCATTGATCGAACCATTTCCAACAAGGTTCGATTCCTCCTTTCCGAAACACCATTGTGTTGAGGAGTATATGGAGGAGTAAGCTGTTGAACTATACCACAAGCTTTGAGATAATCCTTAAACTCTTGACTCAAATATTCACCACCTCGATCCGAACGGAGGATCTTTATGGTTTTACCGAGTTGATTCTCCACTTCACTTTTAAATTCCTTGAATGTTTCAAAGACTTCATGTTTATGCTTAATTAAGTAAACACAACCATAACGACTGAAATCATCCGTAAAAGTGACGAAATAGCTAGCACCTTTCCTTGACACATGTCTAAATGGGCCACATACATCCGAATGTATTAGTCCAAGTAGATCTTTAGCCCTTTCCGGTTTATTTGGAAAAGGTTTTCTTTGCCAGAAACACAAGACACGCATTTTTCAAATGATTCATCATTTGATTGTAAGACACCGTCCCTTTGAAGTCTTTCAATACGTTTCTTGCCAACATGAGCAAGCTGACAATGCCAAAGATAAGTCGAGTCCAAGGTGGACTTGACTCGTTTGCTAACTTGATACATTGAATTATCATTTGAATCACAACCACGCATATCAATTTCATAAATACCATCACAAGCAATAGCATCAAAATAATGAACATTATTTCGAGAAACTGAAATTCCAATATCATTAAAGACATTAACGTAACCGTTGTTTTTCAACAAAGAAACTGAAATAACACCTCTAGTAATAGAAGGTGCATAATGACAATCGTTCAAGACAATTATTAAACCACTAGGTAAAACCAAATGATAATCCCCGATCTCTTCCACAGCTGCAGGTAGGCCATTTCCCACGAACAGTTGTAAAGATCCCGACTTTAGTTTCCTTCCTCTTCTAAGCCCCTGTAAAGAATTACAGATATGAGTACCACACCCAGTGTCGTAAACCCATGAATTCCGCTTAGAAAATGAATATAATTCAATGGTGAAGAATATACTTGAAGTCCCGGACGTACCGGGCTTCTTCTTCTTCAACTCAGCAAGATACTTGGGACAATTCCGCTTCCAATGACCCACTTCATTACAATGGTAACAAGGTAGGTTCTTAGCGGGAGGTTCCTTCTTCGCCGGAGGGGTCTTCTTAGGTTTAGGAGCAGCAACTTGCTTTCCTTTGCCATCAGCCTTGCCCTTTCCCTTCGGTTGTTTGCCTTTTTGGACCTTACCCCCTTTTATCATGAGACAATTGGGAGTAGCAGTTTTCTTTGGTAACTTCTTTTCAAATTCAACAGCCATTGCAAGAAGTTCCGGAACGGTTTTATCCATGCTATGCATAGTATAATTGCGTCCGAATTCTTCAAAATCCTTAGATAAGGACTTGAGAATCAAACCAATTTGTATCAAAGTATCCTTTCATCTTGAGCGCTCACCGGTGTTCCTTGTTCATGTCGCAAGTCATGGAGTACATCGATAAGATCGTATAACTCCACGCCAGCTTGCTTCTCAAACATAGACTTGAGTTCAGTAAGCATATCACATGGAAATGAATGCTCAAATTGCCTTTGTAGGTCAGCATTCATGCTTCCCAACATCAGACAAGCGACCTCATTATGTCTATCATATGCAGCCGCATATTCCGCTAATGCTTCAGTAGAAGCATTGGCAGCAGGAGCAACGGGTCTTTGCTCTTCAAGGACTTGGTATTTTCTCTCAGCTCTCAAAACAATCCGGAGCTGACGATACCAATCATTGAAATTCGGTCCAGAAAGCTTTTCCCTTTCCAACATCAGCCTGAACGCCGATTGATGTATGTTTTGAGTGGTATTGATTGTTGCCATCTACAAAACAGACAAAAAGTTCAATTATCAGTATTCCGATAGTTATCCTTAAGAAATGTAATTTTACCCTTGTTAAATTCATCTAACAAATTACTTTCACTAAGGCTAGGATCCAACTTGACATACAATCATTTCATCAGTTGATCTGCTAGAAATGACGGTATTCAAAAGGTAATCGGGAATCGATAATTGCATTCATGCAACTCCTAGGTTTATGGAACTTACAATAACACTGTAAATGGGTATTAAGTGTTTTGTAAACATGTTTTGTCCCATCTTATGCCACGGGTTAAGGTCTCACCTCTTAACTCATTTTAAGTCGCCCAATTAAGAACATGTAGATAGTCCACCGCCGTCTCACAACGAGTGGTAATCCACCTTGAAGAGATACAATTCACCTACGTCTCACGTAGAGCAAAAAGCACTAGCAAGTGTTCTTAGCAAAGTGGGTGGCATTGACTTAACTTTAAATGGGTAATGCATTTGATGTGAATCAAAAATTTATGTTTTGAAGACTCATGCATAATCTTCGAAACATAATATTTAATAAAATCATTTTTATAGTCTTACAACACAAGAGAGCTCGGTAGCTCCATTTGAACGCACAAAGAAGCTCCAGGGCAAAGGTATGCGATAAACACAATTTAAAAACCCGCCCTTTTAGAAGGCTAGTGCACTTCGACTTATACCTCTCTTAGAGTTTGTTCAAATGGGTGAGCCGGTGTATCTCAAGGTTGCAAGACTCCAATTTTATTAATGAAATCTCTATTTCGATAGTTCTTAGTCAAGTTTATTTTCAAAACCAATTTTTTGCATCACCTTTATACAACTTTATAGATAAAATACAAAAATTAATAAACTTACTAATTTTCCGAACTATTTAATCAAATAACAAGTTAAGGTAGGCCACCTAAACATGGTCACTATGGTTCATGCAAAAGTTCAATCACGGCTCCCTCTTCCGAAGAAGAGGACCACATGCATCAAGTTACCTTGATTGCGTAAGCCTTTAAACAAAACAAGTTGCACATAAAACACATATACTTGCTGTCTGGAAATTTCCAGCAGCTTGATGACCAGTTTACACTTGTTTCTGGTCCGATTCAGCTTTCGACCAAAACTACAAAGTTGTAGCCCTATGTGTTGGGCTTCTACAGTCCAAAGCACGACTCTTAACTCATTGTCACATAATTATCTAATAATTAACCCTAATTATTGGATCAACATGCTTTGCATAATATAACTCTTTATATATCCAGTAAAATCACAATAAAAGTTTGCATGAATTTCATGTGATTTTACTATTTATTTAACAATAAATAAAACGATACACATAATCATGCAATTCATCACATAATTTATATCAATTCACAATTCAAAACTTGTTTGAGGGTTTCAATCTCCATTGAACAAGGTTAAAACTTTTAATTAAACAAAACCCTAATTTTTATTTAATTAAAACGAAATTAATAATTAATTAAAATAAGAAAACCACTTTAATTAATTAATTAAAATTCAACCAACCCTTAAACCCCCTTTCAAGTTTTGATCTTTGTAATTAATAGATCACATATGTGGCTCATGATACCACTGTTAGAATATATGAACATATAAACATACAAGATCACGAATAAGCGCAACGGAAGAAATCGAAACATATATGCAATCACATTGATTAACAAAGAGACAATCGATACGTGTACCTTATATGCAAAGATCCAATTGAAATAATAATAATAAGATTACTATAATGCTTAGGGTTTAAAGCAAAACCCCTACACGATCGCACACTAAACACCCCGAATAATATATGCTAGTACCCCGATCACGAACCTAAACAACCCTTTGTTTAAAACCCTAAACTAAAGTTGAAAACCGAAAACCCCTTTGAGGTGGGGAGTTCGGCCGAACCAAGAGAAGAGGGAGAGAGGAGAATTGTTTGTGAATTGAATAAATGAAAAACCTAGGAATTAGCCCTTGTATTTATAAGGTAATTTTAGGTTAAACATAACTTGGAAACTAAGCAACATCAAGGCTATGGAAAGGTCCAAGCCCCCTTTCCAATTTTCACATTTTAATCCTCCTTTTTAATCAATTAAATATAATTAATCCTTTAACTATGTTTAATTAATTATTTCGTGATCAAATTAATTAATATATTACTTTAATATATCAATTGTTATTATCGAGTTACCGTGTCATTTCGTGTGACCCCGTAGGCTTAAATTATTTCCGGACATGCAACTTATAATAATATGATCATATGCCAACACCAATAACCTTATTCCTTAAATGATATAAACAATCCTCTAAAGCATTGTATGCATCCATTCTCTTCTTGTACTCTTGATCTTCAAATTTAAACTTCTCAGCATCTTCAATCATTTTCTCCATCTCTTGCTGCGACAATCTTCCGCTGTGATTGGTGACAGTAAGTTGTGTAGTTTTACCAGTTGATACTACCTTAGATGTCACTTTCAGAATGCCAATAACATCTATTTCATAGGTCTCCTCAACTTTCGAGACTCCTTGAGGAGCAGACGGAATTCCAAAAATCCTAAACTCTCCTAACAAATAGTTGTCTTTGGATCTAGTCCTCTCCCCTTGATAAACCTTGATACGTATAGACGTTTGGTTGTCTCTGGTTGTAACAAAGACAGAAGACTTTTTGGTAGGAATGGGAGTATTTCGTGGAATGACAACATTCATTATATCTCCCTTCACCTCGGTGCCAAGCAACAAGGGTGTGACATCCATTAGCACCAAGTCATTTATCATCAATGTTGTCTCTGTTGGGATAATCTTGACATATATGGTTCTGTTAGTATTTAGTATGCAGTGTTGGTTTTAAGTTTAGTTCGTATTGTTTGTCATCAGTGTCTTTAGCAAAATTAGTTAGTCTAATATTTTATATCATTTTGGTATAAAATGGTTAGTAAGTTAGGAGAAGTTTCTGCAAGTTTTATTAATTAGGAAGTATCTTGACCAAGTCACAAAGAAAGGCATGTTGAGTGGAGAAGTGGTCCTTCCATGTACCGATTTCTTTGGGGAAGTTGGAAGTTTATTGAGTCGTTTATGTTTCACATGTGATGTATGCCTATTTAAGGCCCCTTTATGCTTATG
Organism: Erigeron canadensis; assembly: GCF_010389155.1. Classification (NCBI taxonomy): domain Eukaryota; kingdom Viridiplantae; phylum Streptophyta; class Magnoliopsida; order Asterales; family Asteraceae; genus Erigeron; species Erigeron canadensis. Next base: position 1,041,726 of record NC_057767.1, read on the forward strand.
AATGAAAACAACACTGCATTTTTAGTTTCCATATCCTCTCATAAATTTGCAGACTTTCTTCACTTCGTTTTTACACAAACCATATAACAAAGACAGCAGTACTAAATCACACAAGGTAGTTCCATCAGTCTCACCACATAGATTTGCAGCCATGACGGCTGCTCCATATGCAACGGCTTCATCAGGATTAATGTTCTTGCATAACTCCTTACCACCAAAAAATTCCCGCAACATACATTGGATCTTCGGTATTCTAGTAGACCCCCCTACAAGAATCACATCATCCACGCTGTCTTTACTTAAATTTGCATCAACTAAACATGCCTCCACCTTCTCGATACACTTGACAAAAAAGTTCATATTCAGCTCCTCAAACTTGGCACGAGTAAAGTTCATAGAAAAATCGATACCCTCATGCAATAGTTCTACTTCAATTGAAGCATGAGTGGCAAATGAAAGAACTCTCTTTGCTTTCTCACATGCTACTTTCAACCTTCCCATCGCTCTTTGATTTCGAGTTAGATCCTTTTTCATCTTTTCTTATAATCATCAACACAAAAATTCACCATGCTGTTATAATCCTCACCTCCCAAATGAGTGTCCCCAGAGACAGCCTGAACCTCAAAAGTACCCCTTCATCAACGGTGACAAGTGAGATATCAAAAGTGCCACCTCCGAGATCAAATACAAGTACATTTCTTTTCTTAGTAATACCCGACCGACTGTCTACACCATAAGCGATTGCCGCTGCTGTTGGCTCACTGATCAAGCGAACAACATTTAGACCAGCGATGGTCGCTGCATCTTTTGTCGCTTGACGCTGACAATCATTGAAGTAAGCCGGGACTGTGATAACAGCGTTTTTCACAGTGTTGCCAATATATGCCTCTGCATCTTCTTTCATCTTCATAAGAACCATTGAGGATATCTCTTCAACCGAAAATACTTGCTCTTGACCCTTGTAAGTAACCGCAATTTTTGGACTGTCATTAGTCCCTTGTATGACCTTAAATGGCCACAGCTTCATATCTTCTTCCACCATGTCTTCACTGAATCTCCTTCCAATCAACCTTTTCACATCTAAAAGTCCATAAAAAAATCAATTAAATGATAAAAATATTAGACCATCTCCAATGCTAGAGTCTTCCTTAGGTGCCCATAATTGCTTAATTTACATCATATTCTCACGAACAACCTTATATATTATATGGATGCTAAAAATTAAAAAACAAATGACCAAAAGCTCAAGAACATGCTACAAACATGTCCTTAAACATTGATATATGTACAACTAAGGAAAACTAAGGATACATGCATTGGAGTTAATCTTATATAGTTATATATAACAAAAACCAAAAAGTATTAAACATTGAAATATGTAAAGTAACCGAATATAGTATTCGCGGGGCTCCTAGCAAACTGATTCAATGCGCCGTCACCAATGAGACGTTCGGAATCTGTGAAAGCAACAACAGATGGTGTTATCCGGTTTCCTTGGTCATTAGTTATGATCTCTATTCGATCATGCTTCCATACTGCGACACACGAGTATTTGGTTCCCAAGTCAATGCCGATTGCTGGTGCTTCCCTGCCCCTAAACGCCATTCTTGTACAAGTAACAAGTTGAAGTAAAAATTCTGAACGATTGAAGTATATAGGATAAACGAATATACTTGCTTATAAAATAAATATCATATATACAATTTTTTTTTTTTTGTAAAGTGAGTTTCGATTCAAACGTGTTGGAGGCAATTTTAACCAGAAATTTTTTGGACCTCCAACCCTCTCCTCATGGAAAATTTCTTTGAGATGAGAACCCCAAGACTCGAACCTGACACCTTAGGTAAACTCACCCCCGAACCCACATAGTGGATTTAGAAGATACCTTTTACGAGTTTACGTCCATCCCCGGTTATACTTAAAATAGTACAAATTTTAAGAGTAGAAGTTATAGTATATATATGTTTGTTTAAAAAAGTTATAGAACCCACTATGAGCTCGGTATGATAAACATCAAAATAATGCTAAGTAACTAGGATTTAGGAGATACCTCTAGTAACCAAACTGTGAATTTTAACCAAAGATTATTTAGTTTCTTCCGTCTATTAACCAAATGTCACAAATGATCCCTGTGGTTTGTCATATTCTTATTTTACCCCTTGCGTTTTTTTTCGTTGCAAATGGTCCATGACTTTTTCATTCTCGTTGCCAAAAGCCCCTGACACTAACTTCTGTTAAATTTGGCCGTTAAATCCTTCGCGTGCATATCATGTGAGGGCATTTAGGTCCTTTTTTGTAATCATTGGAACTATTTATGATAAAAGCTTTTTCGCAGGGATTATTTGCGATAAAAACATTTTTAAGTAATGATAATAATTAATTAATATTAAAATATACACACATATGACATATCTGTATCTAGACATAAACAGAAAAAGGAAATCCATCACTAAACATTAATATACTTGTCACAACCAACCACCGCTGTGCTCAACCACCTTCTAAAACCGACCACTAATTCCGTCCTACACCTGCTACATCAACGATCCACCACACCAATGGCTAGGCTTCCACACAATCGTTTCCACTACCTATAATTGATCGCAGGTTTTTGTCGGAAAATGGTCGGCGGCTTAAAGATATAAGGGCTACCATTTCCATTGCTTAGTGTTTGTTGATAAGATTTGGTTTGAAATTTTAGGGATATAAATTGTGAGTGATTGTTTAATTCACGGTTCTTATTACAAAAATTTCAATTGCCATTTATTGTTTTTAATTTGATAGTGGGACGGTGCCATTTTTTTGTTTGGAGATGATATCCTAGTCTATTAATTGGTTTATATTTGTATATATTTGTTTGGAGTTAAGTTTCATCTACTTGTTTGTTATAATTATTTAGAGTGAAATTATATTTGTATATATTTGTTGCTTCATAATAGATTCTATAATAGATTCATGAATGATGACAAAATATTAGAAGGATGGAGATGAAAGATCTAAAGGAGGAGAGAAAAATATGAATTTGAATTTAGAGTTGTGTGTTTGGCCTAATTTTGGTGGTAATGAGAAGAAGATGAGGAGGAGAAAGAGGAAGAAGAAGAAGAATACTGTTTTTTTTTTTTTTTTTTTTTTTTTATCACAAATAGTCCTGCGATTACAAAATGGGCCAAAATGCCCTCACATGATATGCATGCGAGGGATTTAACGGCCAAATTTAACAGAAGTTAGTGTCAGGGGCTTCTGGCAACGAGAATGAAAAAGTCAGGGACCAGTTGCAACGAAAAAAAAGCACAAAGATTAAAATGTGAATATGACAAACCACAGGGACCATTTGTGACATTTTCTCTTTTATATATATAGCTTCGTATTAGGCATTATGGTAGCTCTGCTTTGGCCCATAATGACTAAATTAGCGTACGGCTTGGCCCACTTTGCATTATACCTATGCATCTGGGAGGAACTGGATAAATAAGACATACTAATAATTCAAAGCTTAAAGTTTTATTCCTGTAAATTGAAAAACTACCAAATAAATTACAGCAGTATATCGCATACAATATATAACAAACCCAATAGTAATTTAAATGAAAGTTCACCTGAACAGATTGACATGAGCTTCAAAAGATAAGAAGATCATGCTAGATTGACTCTCCTTTTATTGTTTTACCAAATTTTTTCCTTGAATTTTTTGTTGGACTGGTGATTTGGCTAATTCATGAACTGAATCAAAGGGTTTTATTTTAAAGACTTCATTCAGTGACCCTGCGACCGCCCTCTAAACTATCAAAATAAGGTAAAGTTTGAAGATAAGTATGGAAAGTGTAATGGGCTAGTTGGCCCCTCCGGGTTTATTGCATGAGAATGTAATAAAGTTTACTCATTTTGTTATTGTGTGCATCTAATTACTTGAAAAACCTCCATAGCTTTTAACTCTTTGAGTTTTTAAATGCAAAAGTAGAAGAGTCAAACAAGTGATTTGTAAAAGTTGTAAATCATGGAATGTTGTTAAAGGCCGACCTAATTGGGAAAGTCGAGAGACTGCCAAGTTAACAGCCAAGCTTGAAAGTGTTTGCTGGAGAATGTATATGTATTGTCCACAAATTATCATATGAAGGCTGCGATTACAAAACAAAACAAAACTATATCACATGAAAGCGCTGCACATGAAATCAAAAGGCTGCACATAACCTGAATTAAGAAACTCGAATCTAAAATATCTATAAAGAACATGAAAGATGGTTTTTAAAAAGTTCCATAACTCAGGGATTACAAGTTTTGCAATACATTTTGTTTGACTACCTGGTTTTGCAATATCTTAGGTAGAAACTACTGTTCTTTCAAAAAAAATTAAGGAATAAATTATGTAGACCTTTCTGAAAGAAAATCAGTTGCCTGATCAAAACATACTACAATGACTACAGAAGCTAGCTTAAAAGTAAGAGTAAGATAAATGTCATGATAATGCATATTACAAGTGCAAACAGAATATGTGATCTCAAAAGACAGACTAGCTAGTTTGAAATAGAAAGCTTGGAGATGAAGTCTAGGTAGTCCTTCTTGGCCTCAATCTCATCACATGATGCAGATTTAATATCCGAGAGCCATGTGGTCGTTTCATCAATTGCATAATTCAAGGTCTTCGAGACATCAGGGGGCAGATCATTTCCATTAACCTTGTTCCTTAAATGATATAAACAATCCTCTAAGTCATTGTATGCAATCATCCTCTTCTTGTACTCTTCATCTTCAATTTTAAACTTCTCAGCATCTTCAATCATTCTCTCGATCTCTTGGTTCGACAATCTTCCACTGTGATTGCTAACAATAAGTTTCTCAGTCTTACCAGTTGATACCACCTTAGCCGTGACAGTGAGGATCCCATCAACATCTATTTCATAGGTCTCCTCAACTTTCGAGATCCCCTTGGGAGCAGGTGGGATTCCATAAATACAAAACTTTCCTAACAAATAGTTGTCGGCGGATCTAGTCCTCTCCCCTTGATAAACCTTGACTGAAACAGAATATTGGTTGTCTACGGTTGTATGAAAGATAGCAGACTTCTTCGTAGGAATGCGAGTGTTTCGTGGAATGACAACACTCATCATTTCCCCCTTTACCTCAGTGCCAAGGGACAAGGGGGTGACATCCATTAGCACCAAGTCTTTCAGCATCATTCTAGTCTCACCACATAACTTTGCTGCCATAACAGCTGCTCCATATGCAACGGCTTCATCAGGATTAATATTTTTGCATAACTCCTTATCACCAAAAAACTCCTGCAACATACATTGGATCTTCGGTATTCTAGTAGACCCACCGACAAGAATCACCTCGTCTACTCTTTCTTTACATACACTTGCATCTGCTAAAGAAGCCTTCACCTTCTCGATACACTTGACAAAAAAGCTCATATTCAGCTCCTCAAACTTGGCACGAGTTATATTCATAGAAAAATCAATACCCTCATGAAGCATTTCAAGTTCAATTGAAGCTTGAGTGGCATACGAAAGAACTCTCTTTGCTTTCTCGCATGCAACTTTCAACCTTCCCATTGCTCTTTGATTCCCAGTCAAATCCTTTTTCCATCTCCTCTTAAAATCATCAACACAACAATAAACCATACGGTTATCAAAATCCTCACCTCCCAAATGAGTGTCCCCGGAAACAGCCTTAACCTCAAAACTACCCCCTTCATCAATGGTGAGAAGGGATACATCAAAAGTGCCACCTCCGAGATCAAATACAAGCACATTTCTCTTCTCAGTAATACCTGACCAATTGTCTACACCATAAGCGATTGCCGCTGCTGTTGGCTCACTGATCATGCGAACAACATTTAGACCAGCGATGGTCGCTGCATCTTTTGTCGCTTGACGCTGACAATCATTGAAGTAAGCCGGGACTGTGATAACAGCGTTTTTCACAGTGTTGCCAATATATGCCTCTGCAACTTCTTTCATCTTCATAAGAACCATTGAGGATATTTCTTCAGCTGAGAACACTTGTTCTTGGCCCTTGTAAGTAACCGCAATTTTTGGAGTGTCATTAGTCCCTTCTATGACCTTAAATGGCCACATCTTCATATCATCCTCCACCATGTCTTCACTGAACCTCCTTCCAATCAACCTTTTCGCATCTAAAAGTCCATAACAAATTAAATTAAATGGTAAAACCATTTTTTATATATCTATATATATATCAAAAAGCATAAATTAAAGTTATAAACACTGAAATATGTAAACTGACCGAAAATAGTATTCCCAGGTTCTTAACAAATTGATTCATTGCACCATCGCCAATGAGACGTTCAGAATCTGTGAAGGCAACACAAGATGGTGTGATTCGGTTGCCTTGATCATTAGTTATGATCTCTATTCGATCATGTTTCCATACTGCGACACACGAGTATTTGGTTCCCAAATCAATGCCGATTGCTGGGGCTTCCCCGCCCCTAAATGCCATTCCTGTACAAGTAACAAGTTGAAGTAAAAATTCGGAACGAATGAAGGATACAAAGATGGTATAACAAACAAATATACTTGCTTAATTATATTAAAATAGTACAAATTTTAAGAGTAATATGCTGTTTAAAAAATTTATAGAACCTCTGGTAATCAAACTGTGAATTTTGACCAAAGATTATTTAGTTTCTTCCGTCTAGTCGTCGAATAAATTAGGCTTAACATATATATGTCTTTTTATATTTATATAGCTTCGTATTAGGCATTATTGTAGCTCTGCTTTGGCCCATAATGACTATAGTAGCATAGGGCTTGGCCCACTTTGCATACCTAATATCTGGGAGGAACCTTCTACGGTTCTGCCCAAATTACTCATTCCAAATTTAAGTTTTATGAAAGCTACCTTTGTATTTAGAATTGCATCTTATTTTCATAACACAATAAGTTAGCCATATAAATTCAGAAACTACTTTTGACACATTTTTAATGGACATACGTGTTTGTAAGAAGTTCACCTGAACAGATTGACTTAGTCCGAACTAATGGTTTGGAAAGCGAAAATTTAAAGATTTGCACGGCTGAATACATGAGCTTAGAAAGATTAAAAGATGCTAGATTTTCAGAGTACTATAACCATCTGTAGAGTGGTTTTGTCCATAACTCTGGGATTACAAATTTTGCAGAACATTTTATTGACTACCTGGTTTTGCAATTTCTTTGGTAGAAAATCACCGTTCTTTCAGAGTACAATGACTACCAGAGCTTTAAAAGTAAGAGTAAGATAAATGTCATGATCATGCTCATTACAAGTACGAAAAAACTGTTGGAAAAAGTGAGTATTTTCCTAAGTTTGGACATCGATAAATATATGATCTATCTAGTGACATATATCGAGAACCCTTTGGTGGGTGTGTAGTCTCTGGCCAAGACTATACAATATTAAGACATGTCCAAATTGGGTAAAGGTGAATGAGATGTCAATCTCAAAGTAGTGTGTTTGGTGCAAGATTCGGAATTGAAATTCATTTGCATTCCATAACGTATCATTTATGTATATACATAAATGAATACAAAGGAAAATTGGAAATGACATTTACTTGGCTTCATTCCATAACGTATTATTTATACCATTTACGTTCAATTTGTTGTTTAATGATCTTTATGGTCATTATGAAACTTCAAATTCATTTTGGTGTATAAATAACGATCATGATCTTATGTGATAGATATATGAATTATATGAGAAAAACACACACATAGAAAACTCACTATAATTCTCTGAAACAGCATCCCATCCCTGTGTTCCGTTCATCTCTCAGGCAAGTGTTTAAGTCGGGCAGTACTCTACTTTGAGCCGGTGTACCCTGGGAACAGACGACGAATCTGTTTAAGGGAATTGTGTCAAACACAAGCCCGGTTCCTTTACGATTATTGTTACTGTTTTGTTATCTTCTGCAGGATTAGAACCCGTTGTTGATTATATTCGGTTTCACATCATTTTCTTGTTTTACTTTGCTTATTTATTTTATTGTATTATAATTAGTAAAAAAAAAAGAAATGACAAGTATTTTATTCAGAATTTCCAACAAACTTAAACAGATTGGTATAATAACAATTCGTGTTATTAACTGGTTCCGGTTTTCTCTCATAATGGAATCTCAACCCATGTTCTCTATTGTTCCCACTACTGGTGTTCCCACTTCTGGTGTCTCTGCAGCTCCTGCTGTGTCTGCGATTATGACATCTGTTGTCTCTGTTACCTCCATGGTAGTTCCACCATTGCCTACTGCGGTGGCAACTCAGGTCGAGAAACCTGAGAAGTTTGATTGTGGGAACTTCAAACGTTGGCAACAAAAGATGTTCTTTTACTTGACAACGTTGAACCTTGCTAGGTTCTTGACTGAAACCGCTCCCCAAGTCTCTGAAGGGGAGATGGATGCTCAAATTGTGAGCGCGATTCAAGCTTGGAATCATTCTGAATTTGTGTGCCGCAACTATGTCTTGAATGGCATGGTGGACTCGCTCTATAATGTTTATTGCAAAATTAAGACTGCCAAAAAATTATGGGAGTCATTAGAGCGTAAGTATAAAACAGAGGATGCTGGCACCAAGAAATTTGTGATGGCTAAATTCTTGGATTTCAAGATGGTTGATTCAAAGACTGTCATGAGCCAAATTCAAGATTTGCAGATTATGCTCCATGAAATTCATGCTGAAGAAATGACACTGAGTGAGACATTCCAAGTTGCTTGCATGATAGAGAAACTGCCACCAAGTTGGATTGATTTCAAGAATTATCTCAAGCATAAGAGAAAGGAGATGACCATTGAAGATCTCTTTGTTCGTCTTTGTATTGAAGAAGACAACAAAATTGCTCAAAAGCAAAGCTATGTCCCAAACTCAGCAAAGGCTAATGTTGTTGAAAGTGGTCAATCTTCACGTGGTAACAAAGGCAAGGGACGGGTTGAGAAGAAAGGCAAAGGAAAAGGTCAGAATCTTGGACCTAAAGGTGGAATTGTGAAAAAGAAATTTGATACGAACCAATCCCATAATAGGCTCGTATCATGCCACAAGCTAGGTGTAGAACTCACTCCCAAAAGCTAGCTCAAAGGAGGAGGGGACACCTAGGCTTATAAACCACCAACCAATCCCATACTTGGCCGATGTGGGATCATATCAAAATTCCAAGGCAATTGCTACAATTGTGACAAACCTGGTCATCGGGCTAGTGAATGAAAACAGCCCAAGAAAGAGAGTCGTCAAGCTAATATGGCCGAAGACGTGGACAATCTTGTTGCCATGATCTCTGACCTCATAATGATGATCTCTGAAATTAACTTGGTTGGATCAAATACCAAGGAATAGTGGGTTGATACTGGGGCCACCCGCCATGTTTGTGCTGATAAGGATCTTTTCAACACTTTCAAGGAAATTACTAATGGTGAAAAGCTCTTTATGGGAAACTCTGCCACTGCTGATGTGAAAGGCGAAGGAAATGTGGTTCTGAAAATGACATCTGGAAAGGAACTCACTTTGCAAAATGTGTTGTATGTTCTTGAGATTCGTAAGAATTTCGTGTCTAGTTGGCAGTTGAACAAGTTTAGTTTCAAAATTGTGTTTGAATCTGATAAGGTCGTGCTGACCAAAAATGGTAATTATGTTGGAAAGGGCTATGCCCTCAATGGTATGTTCAAACTCAATGTAATGGTTGTGAACAATGGAATGAATAAGAATGGTGCTAGTTCTGCTTATTTGCTTGAGTCTTCTAATGTGTGGCATGGTCGACTTGGTCATGTCAATTTTAATTCCATTCGTCGTTTGATTAAATTGAATAACGTACCAAATTTTCATATTGACTCAAATCACAAATGTGAAACTTGTGTTGAAGCCAAATTAACAAGGGCACCATTTAAATCGGTTGAAAGAGCTACCGAACTGCTTGATATGATACACACAGATGTGTGTGATCTAAAATCCATTCCCACGAGACATGGATTTAAGTACTTCATTACGTTTATCGATGATAACACGAAGTATTGTTATGTTTACTTACTGAAAAGTAAGGATGAGGCAATTGAGACTTTTATTGCCTACAAGAACGAAGTTGAGAATCAACTTGAAAGGAAAATCAAGGTTGTATGAAGTGATAGAGGTGGTGAATATGTCTCACCTTTTGCTGAATTTTGTTCACAAAATGGAATACGACATGAGTTCACAGCACCTTATTCACCTCAATCAAATGGAATGGCTGAACGAAAGAATCGAACCTTGAAAGAAATGGTGAATGCCATGTTGGTGAGTTCTGCTGTCAATCAGAACATGTGGGGGGATGCCATTCTATCAGCAAATTATCTTTTGAATAAGATACCCCACAAGAAAAAGGATGTGACCCCATATGAGTTATGGTGGAAGAGGAAACCATCTTATGAATATCTAAAAGTGTGGGGGTGCCTAGCCAAGGTAGCTGTTCCACTACCTAAGGCCCAATAGATAGGACCCAAAACTGTTGATTGCATTTTTATTGGATATGCTGATCAGAGTAGTGCATACTGTTTCCTAGTGCATGAATCCAAGATTCCAGATATACACAAAGGATCGATAATGGAATCAAGGAATGCCTCATTCTTTGAAAATATCTTTCCATGCGTTGCAAAAGAATATGGAAATTCGTCTAGGGTAGTCAATGAAAGTGTCCAAGATGAGACACCCAATGAGCCAGTCCAAGAGGAACTGGAACAATCCGAGGAAGAAGAAATTGAGCCTAGACGAAGCAAAAGAGCTAGGACAGAAAAGTCTTTCGGTCCTGATTTCTACACTTATGTGGTGGAAAGTGAACCTCAAACTTACCGTGAAGCGGTAACTTCCTCAGAAAGGCCTCAATGGAGGGAAGCCATCAAAAGTGAAATAGATTCTATTTTACAAAACCATACTTGGGAGCTAGTGGATCTTCCTCCGGGATGTAATCCACTAGGTTATCGATGGATCTTCAAGAGGAAATTGAAGTCAGATGGCTCCATTGACAAATATAAGGCAAGATTGGTGATCATGGGTTACAAACAACGAAAGGACTTTGATTATTTTGATACATATTCGCCGGTAACTCGAATAACCTCGATCGGGTTGGTACTTGCCATTGCCGCCATTAGAAATTTGGAAGTTCACCAAATGGATGTGAAAACCGCTTTCTTGAATGGAAATCTTGAGGAAGAGATTTACATGGAGCAACCTGAGGGATTTATAGCTCCTGGGCAAGAAAAGAAAGTGTGTAAGCTTGTTAAGTCTTTGTATGGATTAAAACAAGCTCCCAAACAATGGCATGAAAAATTCGATAATGTCATGCTTGAGTCTGGGTTCAAGATCAATGAATGTGACAAGTGTGTATATGTGAAAGACACACCAGATGGATATGTCATCTTGTGCCTATATGTAGATGATATGCTCATTGCTGGAAGTAATGACAAAATGATAAAGTCTACAAAAGATCTCCTAAAGGCAAGGTTTGACATGAAAGACATGGGTTTAGCAGATGTGATTTTAGGGGTTCAAATCACACGAAACCATGATGGACTTGTTTTAAGTCAGTCCCACTATGTGGACAAAATTCTTGAGAAGTTCAATGCAAATGACTCTAATGTAGCAAAGACTCCTATTGACACGAGTCAACATCTTGTGAAGAACAGAGGAGAGCCAGTTGAACAATTACAGTACTCAAGAATTATTGGCAGCCTAATGTATTTGATGAGCTGTACAAGACCAGACTTGGCATATGCTGTTAGCAAGCTAAGTAGATATACAAGTAACCCAAGTTCAAGTCATTGGAACTGTATGACTAGGTTACTTCGGTATTTAAGGTACACTCGTGATTATGGCTTGCATTATGGCAGATATCCAGCAGTAATTGAAGGACATTGTGATGCAAATTGGATATCTGACACAAATGATTCCAGAGCAACAAGTGGGTATGTATTTACACTTGGAGGGGCAGCCATATCGTGGAAATCATCTAAGCAAACGGTTATTGCTAGATCCATGATGGAATCAGAGTTCATCGCTTTAGATAAAGCGGGTGAAGAGGCAGAATGGCTACGTCAGCTTATTGAGGATATACCAAGATGGCTTAAGCCGGTATCGGCCATATGTATACATTGTGATAGCCAATCGGCAATTGGCAGAGCTCATAGCACAATGTATAATGGTAAGAATAGACATATAAGACGTAGACATAATACGGTACAACAACTAATCTCTATGGGAATTATCACTGTTGACTATGTGAAGTCAAAGGATAATATTGCGGATCCGGTAACAAAAGGCTTAAGCAGAGAGTTAGTTCAGAAGTCGTCAATGGGAATGGGACTGAAGCCCATGAAAGGCTAAGCTTATATGAAGGAAAACCTAACTCAGCTGACTGGAGATCCCAAGATCTGAGTTCAATAGGAAAACCTAATTGTTTGAGCTGGCGAGGTCACTGTGGGGGGATTTGATAAAACCCCACGCCTTACAAGGGAGTTTATTATAGGGCATAATAATCTTCCTAGTTCATTCCTAAAAGTGACAAGTTAAAAGGTTAAGCCTATGGCTTTTAATGATTCGGGTAGCCTACGTGGTGAATCACCTATGTGAGAGAGAAGTGGGGTCGCTTCTTAGGGTATTGATGGGGGCACAATACTTAACAGCTCTCGTAGAACCAGGCGCATGTCCAGGACCATAACGGACATAACTATGAGGACTTGACTTTGTTAGGGAGAGTCTTGTGTGAAGCGTATTGTCGCCTACGCAAACGGCAGACGAGTTCAAAGACATCGCCGTCTACTCTGAGCCAGTAGACTAAGTGCGTTTCATAAGCGAAGGTTCAAAGGATAACACCTACCTTTCGTATGCAAGATTCAACTATTGAGACTTGAAGAACACTCTTGCTTCTGAGATCGACCTCCATTCATGTGGGGGATTGTTGGAAAAAGTGATTATTTTCCTAAGTTTGGACATCGATAAATATATGATCTATCTAGTGACATATATCGAGAACCCTTTGGTGGGTGTGTAGTCTCTGGCCAAGACTATACAATATTAAGACAGGTCCAAATTGGGTAAAGGTGAATGAGATGTCAATCTCAAAGTAGTGTGTTTGGTGCAAAATTCGGAATTGAAATTCATTTGCATTCCATAACGTATCATTTATGTATATACATAAATGAATACAAAGGAAAATTGGAAATGACATTTACTTGGCTTCATTCCATAACGTATTATTTATACCATTTACGTTCAATTTGTTGTTTAATGATCTTTATGGTCATTATGAAACTTCAAATTCATTTTGGTGTATAAATAACGATCATGATCTTATGTGATAGATATATGAATTATATGAGAAAAACACACACATAGAAAACTCACTATAATTCTCTGAAACAGCATCCCATCCCTGTGTTCCGTTCATCTCTCAGGCAAGTGTTTAAGTCCGACAGTACTCTACTTTGAGCCGGTGTACCCTGGGAACAGACGACGAATCTGTTTAAGGGAATTGTGTCAAACACAAGCCCAGTTCCTTTACGGTTATTGTTACTGTTTTGTTATCTTCTGCAGGATTAGAACCCATTGTTGATCATATTCGGTTTCACATCATTTTCTTGTTATTTTACTTTGCTTATTTATTTTATTGTATTATAATTAGTAAAAAAAAAATGACAAATATTTTATTCAGAATTTCCAAAAAAAACATAAAACAAGATGATATTTCAAACAGAATTGTGATCCCAAAAGACAGACCAGCTAGTTTGAAATTGAAAGCTTGGAGATCATAATTAAGCATGCGCGCAGCCTTTTTTGTTCTTATTCGTTTTGTACGTACATGGCCAAAAATTAAAACACAGTTGGATGGATTCTTTTAATTGGTTTTACATATTAATTACGAGTAATAAATACTGTAAATAATCATGCGTACATAACAGTTTAATTAGTTGTAAACGTATTGCCAATGATTAAATTGAAACTCCATTTTCACTAAGTGTTTATACTATTAAAACTCGTTAAAATATTGATAGCAATGAACTAATTAAGCATACACTATCAATAATATAATATATATAAATATACAAATATGGTTTAGACAAATAATACCTCTAGTTAATCAAGGTCGAACAAAGTAATTAAACCACTCTCTAACAACACGGTCCAACGAGTATTGGATCACTTTCGCACGTTTGCTATACGTACAGCAAGAGTTGGAACCAGAAATTTTTATACGAGGGGACAATTTTAAATTAAAGATTGTTTGTCATACTTATAAGAATTGTATCCGATAATGTAAAAAAAATTGGACAGTAGCTCGGGAATAGATGTTAGTTGACCATCAAAAGAATTTTGTTCTCTACACCGCGTGTAACACTCATATTTAAAAACTACCAGTTTTTTAACATTATATATAGACCACACATGACGGAAAAGATTTTATTAATTGAAAACGTAAACCATAATGCATGAAACGCGTGTTTTTTTTTTTTTGCAATAACTAGCTTATATATATCTAGCCTACATAACTATTATGATTATTATAATTAACTTTTGTGATAATTCTATAGAATAATTTGAAATAAAATAATTTTGCACAAACAGTTACAGTATTAATGTATTACACATTTGCATATCCAAATAAAGAAAACTTTTTCTTTAAACTTTCTTCATTTTTTTTCTATTAAAAATTAAAACAACTCAAGTTTTTTTATAATCCCTATGAAAAACATCTATCCAAAATTAATATTTCGATGACCAAAAACTTCCAAAAAATATACTTATGACAACGAAGATAGTATTTGTATGTATGCCTATTTATGTTTGCTTATTTTTAGAGAAAAGTTACAAATATACCATTTAAATTTTAGAAATTTACATTGTCTCAAAACTGAAGTGGAGGCAGCTGACCCGCTGCCCCCATAGTAAAGCCGTCCCTGCGTACAGCTCGATCTGTAACCACTGAACAAATATTGTAAGATCTATATATAATGCGCTACCACGTACATGAATTCTTATATCGAAGTGTGGATATGTAGACTGATATAGGATCTATATATAGCTACAAGAAAAATACTAGCTAGTATGCTAATTATAACAATTTTATGATGAATTAAACACAAATTGATGAATCTATTACATCTACGTAATTTCTCTATTAACACCTAGAGCACGACGTACACTCCAGGGTAATGTATTGGATACATACGAGAATTGTATAATGAAACAAATATTAGGACTCAATATTACAACTAGATATACCACTACTACAGACATGGGCTCGGTTTGTGTCGCTGCAGGATTCCAATTCGTCGTAAATGCCAGTGTGTGACAATCATTAGACCGTCTGAATATGGTCATTCGACACTAAATTATAAATAATAGAGAAAATTAACCCCCTCTGATATACATATTATATACATTAATTACAAACCACAACCAATTTCTATTACAACCATTTCAATATACTCCAAAAAGATACAACCACTCCAAACTAAAATTTCTTTCATTATTGTAACATTTATGATTTTTGACTATGTTTGACTTGTAATTTATGTGATTAAATGTAATTGATTTTCATGAATGAATGATAAATCACGATAGTTTTGATGAGCCTTAGTGTAATTTGAAGTCCATTTGTGTTTACGGGTTTGTTTTAGCGTTTAAATGGATAACGAATAGATGTTGGTCGAAATTAGTGGAGCGGGAGCCCCAATTTTGGAGCCATAGGTCGTCACCCACCCACACACCCCATTCCCACATTTTGTTTTTCCTTATCCTTTTCCTTATCTATCTCTCTCTCACCCTCTCATTTACTTATCTCCAAATTTCCCATCTACCATCCAAGATCATCATAAATTCACCATTTAATCCCAAAATTTTGTGTTGTTGATGTTAAATTAACCTAATCTTGTAACCCTAATAATAATAATCATTAAAGTGCAAGGTTTCTTGGGTTTTCAAAGTGTTCATCCATCCTTTAGGGATCAAATCCGAAATTTAAGTTGTAGGTTGAATTGGTAAGTGTTTCTTAGCTCAAAATGTTCCTCTTGCAGTGTAGAATACTTCCCCACTATTGATCTAAACTTTTGGTGGTCGATTTTGATGTAAAATGGGTGTTATAACTCAAAAACGGGTTTTGAATCAAATCTTGAGAAAGTGGAAGTGGGTTTGTGAAATGACATGTTTTTATGGTGTGGTTATACTTGAATTTGATCGTGTCAAAGTTTGGTTAACGGATTTTAAGTGATAATGGGTCGATTTGTGTCAAAAATTGTGTTTAGTTCCTGGAAACTGAAGAGTTGTGTCACAACTTTGGAGGGTGTGACGCAACTTTTATTTTGGCCATCCTACTCATCAAAAGTTGTGCCACAACTTCGGAGGGGTGTGACACAACTTTCATTTTGGCCATCCTACTCATCAAAAGTTGTGCCACAACTTCGGAGGGGTGTGACACGACTTTCCTTTTTGGCCATTCTACTGATCAAAAGTTGCGCCACAACTCTAGAAGGGTGTGACGCAACTTTCCCCCTTTCAGCATTTGATCTTATTTCGGTTTAACGATCGTAACTTTTAAACCGTAAGCCCGTTTTTAATGTATGAGCTATCGTTTGAATCGTATGAGAGTCTACTTTCTTAAGGTATCACCCATTTGTAGTAAATCTACCTCCATTTCTTCCGGGTTCTTTATTTCTCCAATTGATTGCACGTTTGTTTGACCGTGGGGTGTCTTGGTTTGGCCTAGGATGACTTGTAACATAACGTAGACTATAAAGTGATGATTTAATGTTTATGTAATAGGTTTGTGATCGTTGTGCTCCCCGCTCACCCGCTAAATCTCTTTCTATCAACTTTTAAAGCTAAGGTGAGTTCGTAGCCCCTTTTTCCTTACATGATTTTGGGATGAAAAGTGTACATCGTGTTTCATGGCTTAGTTTGATCGTTATGTTTTCTTTTATGTAAGTAATCAAGGTTATATGGTTGATTAGCTAGTTTATCAAGGTTATATGCTCGTTTAAAATGTGAATCAAGGTTGTATTATTGTTTGGCTATTTTATCAAGGTTATATGCTTGTTTGAACAGTGAATCATGGTTATATGATTGTTTAGCTAGTTTATCAAGGTTATGTGTTTGTTTGAATTGTGAATCAAGGTTGTGTGATTGTATATGTTCATATCAAGGTTATGAGGTTCATTAAATGATCCGATCAAGGTTTCAAGGCTTGGTGATCGTTTAACGATCCCAATTATGAGATCATTTAATGACCCAATCAAGGTTTCAAGGTTGTGTGATCGTTTATCGATCCAAAACAAGGTTTAAAGGTTATATGATCATTTAATGATCTATCTATGTTCGTATCAAGGTTAAACGGTTATTATCCCGACACTTGTTTCTTATAGTCAAAGACGTGAAGGATGATTGTATTGCATGCGATAGGATTGAGCTTGGACTTTTGTGAATCCGTGATTCATTGCTCCCGTTCATGGGTTATGCCTAGGATCGTTAGCCATCACTTGATCTATTTTGTAAACTATTGATGGTGTTGTGCTCCTTGTGCACGTATTTGATCCGTTGTTTGTGATTGTACTTGAATTATGTTTCGATTGCTCAATCCTTGAATGCATTTAGTTGCCTCTACTTAATTTCCATGTCATGCTGAGCTTTTCTATTAATGCCCCATGTTTCCGCCTTGTTGAGGTGTTACAATTATCCTCTTCCTCATCCGACAAGTTATTTTCTCCCCGACACTTTTGATATTGAGTTATCTGCGGATAGTACCCTAGGATTTTAAAACACCCCTTTCTTCTCTCAACAAGTTATTCTTTCCCTCCGACATTTTCGATGTTTGAGTTATCCGCGTGTAGTATCCTTCCAATTTTGAAATATAATATGTCATTATCATTTTATTTTTGTTTTATTATTACACGTGTTGTATTAAATTCTTACTTTGGACTATTATAAATAGTATTTTATTCTTAAATGAAACATATCCTAAATAATTTAGTTAGAACACGACAATGTTATATGTTTTTCTATAAAGATAACATTATAAGATATTTTGTTTTTCTTATATGAGAAGGGAAATGATAAATTGTTTTGTTAGAGAGAGGAAGAGAGAATGGAGATATTTTTTGTTTTCTTAAGGGAAAGGGTAATTTGGTAATTTTTCATGTTCCAAAAATTCTAAACTTTCAACACCACCCCTATAATTCTTATAAGGGAATATAGATATAGATAAAACAACAACAAAGCATGAAATATGGGTATGTGAGACAAAGTACTATAGCTAAGGGAGTACTCTTCCTTTAGCTTTAGGTATAACCTTTCTAACATGAAACTGTTCTTAATTAATTCAATGATACAAATAATAACAAATCCACATGATTTGTACATTCCTGTTGTAGGCCTTCTTCTCATCTTCATCTTCATTACCCAAAAGTTTGTTATAGTGGGAACCCTCACCCTCTTTAAAGTTTTAGAATGCGTGCCTCCCCGTCAAACTGTAAACCCTAGAGTAGTGGCTGAAGGCCCCGTTGTCATGATTCCTCATCCGAATCAAATTTGATTTTGAACGTCGGCCCTCCCCTACAAATTTATTTGATTTTAAATGATCATCGATCAGTTTTGATCCAAGAGTTGAAATGTAGCCCTTGAATGTTACCAATTTTTAAAGATTTAAGGGAATATGACTCAGACTTGTAATCGTTATTTCCCGTTTAAGATTTTCAAGGATTTGGCCATTCACTTTAAATCTTGACTTCTTGACATCTTTTAACTATTTTATTTTTTGGTGAATGTATATTTCTTGGTGAATGTTGTGTTATACAAAGAATATAATGTTTTATTTTAGCTACTGTATTATTTTTCTTTAGATTGTAGATTTTTGGAATACAAATTTTAGATTGATTTTAGTTGATGATATTGATGATTGATAAAGATCTAGGAAGGGAAGGGTGTGTGGTTGATGAAGATGATAGCGGACAAATGTTAGGAAAGAAATGGTTAAAAGACTAAAATGTCCTCATGTGCCATGCATGTGAAAGGTTTAACGGTTAAGTGTAACAGAAGTTAGTGTCAGAAACCGATAGCAACGAAAATGGAAAACTGAGGGACGACTAGCAACAAAAAAAAAAGCATAGGGGGCAAAATACGAATATGAACAACCACATGGACCATTTGTAACATTTTCTCATATATCTATAATTTATATAAAACAGTAGGAATCCAAGCATTCTAAACCATCCTATTTAACTTATATCTATTTTTAAACGTTGCCACATAAGATTTATCCTATGTGGCATCTCCATTTTTTTTTCAATATATATATACCCAAAATAAAATAAAAGTCAAATTTATTTCATATTTATCGAATCAAATCTTATCAAAAAACAGATGGCTAATTAAATATATTAATATTTTGATTTGGACGTGTATCTCATAACAATATAATATGATTTGATTAAGTATTTAGTTATTTTAAGGTCATAGTACAATAATAATTTTATAGATTTCATTGCATATTGGATATTATTTCTCTCTATAAATTTTATGGTAAAATACGTATAACAAATAGTGCATCTTTCAAATAAAATTAGATCTATATAATGATGTTGTAATTATTGAGTTAGTTATTAGTCAAACACAATATTAATTCTTATAATTTATAATTTGTCAAATATAATAATAAACAATCAAAAACTCACTTTCTTAAACATCTATTTAAAATAACCGCACATGGTGCGGGTAAAAAAAACGCTCGTATATATATATATAATTTGACAATGATAAAGAATATCATATTTGGAGAGCATTAATTTCTCGTTTCTTTTTAACAAATATAAAATTGTATTATTTCTTATGTTATCAGTGAATATATTTGTTTTGTTTTTCAATTCAAAGAGTCGAACTCAATATCTAAAGATAAATACAAAGAAAATTTTCCCACGGTCTCTAAATATTTATCAGTTGATCTATGCCTCATTGGCTCAAAATTTGTTTGTTGTTTTAACTTACATAAATTTAATTAAGAATATTTTTGTTTGTAAATATTTATTTTAACACTAAATTAAGTTAACTACTTGTGTTATGAAATACTTCGAAGTTGTGTCGAGTAAATTTAGTGTTTTTTTTTAATCAATACTTGATTAACTTGAATATGCCTGAAAGCAATTTATATATATATATATATTGATTAACTTTCTGTATATATGCCATCTATAGAAAAACATTAACCACAATCAAAGTGGTTTGAAACTTTCCATCAGTAAGTTTCTCCCATCATGTTTTTAAAAGTGATTGATTTATGTTTTGTAATAATCAAAAGAATAATAGAAGAGCCTAATACTGTTTGCCAAATATCCATAAAGCATTACAAAACTCGATACATTATATTTATGTATGATCAAATATATTATCAGACATACAACATAGACAATAATTGCAAATACATGATGAATATGCTATATCTCCTTTATAAGGACAGTGATCTAAGCACACTTCACTACATGAATCCTGATTGCATTGTTCTGGATCAAAGTTATAAACATGAGATTTGTAATGACCTCCATCTGTTTCAAATAAAGTGACTTTTTGGGCTATGATAGTTATAATAGAAAACAAAAGAACTATATAGTTAGATAAAAAAAAGTGTAATACCAAATTCACTGCAAAATTCTTTTTCTCTATCGCCGTTAGCACCTATAAAATGTATTATAAGTAAATAAAAGAGAAGAGATAGAATGATTTTCTTTTCCATGGTCAACCCTTTTTTTACTTGCAGTCTCATAATATATATATATATGATTACACTCCGGTGAGAACATTTTTAAAATAAGAACGGTGAGAACACTTAAAAACATCATTATGGTGCATTAAAAGTCCATAAAACTAACATAGTAAATAACTAATTATCATTATTTAAGTGTTTAACAACACATTAATCCGTCAAAATAAAAAAAAATCATATTTTTTGTTTTGTATATCCATCTTGGATGCATATAATCAAAATGATGCATCCAATAAAAAAAACATTATTTTTTCGATTTTGACGGATCAATGTTTGTTAAACACTTAAATAATTATAATTAATTATGCACTATGTCAGTTTTATGGACTTTTAATGCATCAAAATGATGTTTTTAAGTGTTCTCATTTGTTTTCATTTTAATTTGGCTCTCATTTGATAGTCATATATATATATATATATATAAAATGATAAAAAAAGAAAAAATTTAAAAACTAACCTATAAATCCTCCTAATTATTTAAGAAGGTTACATATGTTATCCACTAATTTTCTTTCCTAATCTTGCCCCGGACTTCTCCACATGTAATCATCTAATAGTTAGGAGTATTTTTAGGCTAATTTGTTAGGAAGATTGATCATTTCCCGTACTAAATCTTGACCATGGACCATGATAATTTTTATGCATGAAGATTTAAGAAGTACAAACATATATATCTATATATTGATGCACGATGATTTTTATAATGCACGATGAAGTTTAATAAAGAAAAAAATCATTTTTTTATTTGTTTTATTTTAATTAGAACTTATATGTGTGTGTATGTGAGAGAGAAACTTATTGATCAAAAGTTTCATTCCACTTTGATTGTGCTTAATGTTTTCATATAGATGGCATATATAAAAAGTTAATTAACATTATAGTACAAGTTTGTATAAATATATAAGAATTGATTTTATGTTTTTGTTATTCTCAGATATTGATTAAAAAAACACTAAATTCACAAAACATAATTTCAAAGTATTTTATAACACAAGTAGTTAACTTGTTTTAGTGTTAAAATAAATATTTACAAATTTAAATACTCTTAATTAAAACTTATATAAACTAGAACAACAAACAAATGTTGAGCCAATGAGACATAGATCAACTGATAATATTTAGAGTCTCTAAGAAAGTTTTCCTAGTTTTAATTCTCAGACATTGAGTTCGACTCTTTGAATATAAAAAACAATTATATTACGCTGATAACATAAGAAATAAAATTTTATTTCGATAAATAAAACAAGAAATAAATGCTCTCATATTATTTAATTAAGGGAATTTAATAAAGTAACGAAATTGATGGGTACGGGGTGAGTCTTTGTTAGTTCTCGGTTATAAAATCAACATAATTGAATTGTTTCTTCAAATATATGCAACCTAAATAATGTGTATCATGGAGTCGAAGTGGATGATCTTCTCATCCTAATTGATTTACAACAAATTTCTTTGCGATAAATTCTACGGAATTTCTAACTCTTCCAATCAACTAACTTTCAATTTTAAAATCAATATGACGTGGTGTCTTTAAAAACCAAACTTTCTTTTAAATTACTTAAAACTCACTAACTCTTCTTAGTCTCCGTGGAACGAACCTTTACTTACTTCAATCTATATTACATACGAACGGGTCCACTGCCCGATTGTGTGTGGTAAACGATTCGGAGTATTTATAGGATTTTAATTTAACTAGATTTTCACACATCAAGTTTTTGGCGCCGCTGCCGGGGACTAAGTTAAGAGTTTTAGTTTGAGATTTCGTAGTTGATCCTTTCTTGTACTCTCGTGCAAGAAAGTTACTTGCTTTCTTAGGTTGCTTTTCAATTTTTAGTTTAAATTTTCTGTTTTGTTTAATTTGTGTAACTTGGTGCGTTTTACGGTTTTCTTTGTTTGTGTTTTCAGGATTTTGTTTCTTAGTTAATGACCACAAGGGCTACCGGTATTCCACTAGTAAGCCCTCAATCAAATCCGGGAAAGATGAAGAGAAGAGGAAGGAAACCATCTAAAACCGTTAACCCTTCATCTATCAAAATAGATACCTTAAACTTAAACGTTGAAGCCGAAAGTTCCACACCACCGGAAAATAGGCCTAAAACTCCACCAAAGACTTCACCAAACTCAACACCAAACTCCACTCCACCCTCTACACCTCCTACTACACCAAGAAATATGGCCGAAGACATGGTTCACCCTTTTGATAGGACTATTGGGGAGAGTACTCGAGTCATTGCACCTAATAGGGGCTCGGCTATTCGTCCTCCCGCCACCGCTCCAAATTTCAATGTCAAAGGTAATCACTTGTCTCGGGTTGAAGAGAATCAATTTGATGGGGTTGTTAAGTGGGATCCGTATGATCATGTGGAGAAGTTTGAAAAAGTTTGTCGATTGTTCAAGTATGGAGAGACTCAAATGCCACTTGTTAAGCCCGAATTGTTTCCGTTGTCTCTCACGGGAGAGGCGGCGAATTGGTATAAGAATCTCGATGACAACATATTTGAAACATGGGAAGAGTTGAGAGAAGGATTCATTGAGCGGTTCTTTCCGGCTCAATTGGTTGAAACAATGAAGTTGGAGATTAGGGCTTTCAAGCAAATTAGTGGTGAAGATTTGGTTGATGCTTGGAAGAGATTGAAGGAGTTGATGAGAAATTGTCCGGGGCATGGTATTCGATTGAATGAGCACATTCTTATTTTCTTCCGGGGTTTAGATAGCCGTACTCAAAGGGAATTGGATTGGGCTTGTGGAGGTAACATTAACAATGTCACTTACAATGAAGCCTATAAGATTATGGAAGATATGGTTCGTACTAGTGTAATTCGAGAAGCGGGTAGGACCAAACCGGATCTTGTGAAAATGGGAAGGAGAAGTGTGGCTCGAATTGATAGTGATAGTGAAGTTGTGGCTGAAATTAAGGCATTGGCAAGTCACATGGATAAGCAATTTGCAAGCATGGATGGTAGATTTGGGTTGATTGAGAAGGATTTGAAGACGGCGGTTGCGGGTTGTGATATTTGTAGTGATAGGCATTACACGGAGGATTGTGATAAGGCACCACGGACCGAAGAAGTTGATTATGTTCAAAATCAATATCAACCACCGTTTGCAAATCGAGGATTATTTCAAAGGAATGCAGCTTATCAAAACCGGTACCAAGGTAATTCTAATTCTAACTTTAATTCTAATGGTGCAGGAAATTATAGGTCCACATTGGGAGCTTCATGGCAAGGAAGAAATCGAGGTCCTTCGGTTCAACCGGTAGAGGTTGTTGACCCTAATGCCGAGCTTAGGGATCTTATGAAGAAGTTCATGGTTGATCAAGACAAGAAGAATGAAAACTACCGAACCGACATCACCGCCTTGAATGATAAGTTGAATCAAAATATCAAAAGTCAACAAGCGGCGATCAAGGATTTAGGAGTAAGGCTTGATAGAATGGGTAATTCTAATCGTCAACAAGGTTCATTGCCAAGTAATACCCAAAAAAATCTAAGCCTTCCGGTTCGAATGATGGAGGTAATAAGTATCAACACCCGAATGTTAGGAATGAGCATGTAAATGCCATTACTACTCGGTCGGGAAAGGTAGTTAATTCTCCTATTTCTCCTCCTATTTCTAATGCTACTAATGTTCTTACGCAGGTTGATAGTGAGGATAAGGAAGAAAATGAACAAGTTGATGAAGAGATTGTAATGGAGCCGAACCAAGCCGTGAAACCACCGGCCGTTCCATCTACATCTACTACTCCGGTTGCTACACCGGTAGCTAAACCAACGATTGATGAGCCTCAAGTCAAGCCATACAAGCCGAAGATTCCTTTCCCTCAAAGATTGAGGAGGAGAAGCTCAAGGAGCAATACCGTAAGTTTGTAGACATGATTAAATCGGTACATATTAATGTGTCTTTGGTTGATTTGCTTTCAGGGATGCCGAATTGTGCTAAGTTCATCAAGGATCTTGTAACGGATAAGAGGAAGCTAGAGGAAGCTAAAGCTACTTTCCTCAATGCAGAGTGTTCGGCGATTGTGCAAAATCAAATTCCTCCCAAGCTTGAAGATCCAGGGAGTTTTCTCATTACTTGTTCTCTAGATGATAAGCTTAATTGTGATGCTTTGGCCGACATTGGTGCAAGCATTAATTTGATGCCTTTTTCGGTTTATAGGCGATTGTCTTTAGCAGCTCTTAAGCCAACTCGGATGAGCATTAGGCTCGCCGATCATTCTTTCCAATATCCTATGGGGATTGCGGAAAATTTGTGTATGAAAGTAGGCCATATTGTCTTTTTGGCCGATTTTGTTATTCTTGAGATGGAAGAGGATGCCAAGGTTCCTCTTATTTTAGGCCGACCCTTCTTGTATACGGCTGATGCCATCATTCGTGTTAAGGATAAGATTATTTCATTAGGCATAGGAAATGATAGAATTTCGTTTTCAATTGATAAAGCTTTGCAACATCCTTATTCTACCGATGATTCTTGTTTCAGGATTGATGTAATTGAAGAAGACGAAGCTTTGGAAATGGAATTGATGAGTTTCTTGGACACAGATGAGGGACAAGCTTTGCTTGCTTGTAGTAAAGAGGAACAAGTGATGGTTGCGGACATGGTAAGGGAGATTATGGAGGTAAGCACGGAACAAGTGATGGATCAATGCCGGAAGATGAGACTTTTGAGGAAATTAAGAGGGATGGTGTGAGGATTGAAGCTTCGGTAGACAATCCACCAACCGATTTGGAGCTCAAGCCACTTCCCGAGCACTTGGAATATGCATTCCTTGCAGGTAAGTCGCTTCTTCCCGTTGTCCTATCATCATAACTCTCGGATGATGAGAAAAGTAAGTTAATGACTGTGTTGAAGGCTCATAAAAGAGCCTTTGCTTGGCGTACAACTGACATACCCGGAATTAGCCCCGAATTTTGTAAACATAAGATTAATTTGCATGAAAATTTTAAACCAAGTGTTCAAAGACAAAGGAGGCTAAATCCGAATATGAAAGATGTCGTTAAGAAAGAGATAATTAAGCTTTTGGATGCCGGTATCATTTATCCTATCTCTGACAGTCCATGGGTAAGTCCGGTCCATTGTGTACCAAAGAAGGGTAGAATGACCGTTGTCACTAATGAACATAATGAACTTGTACCAACTAAAACGGTCACCGGGTGGCGTGTGTGTATTGATTATAGGAAGTTAAATGATGCAACCCGTAAAGACCATTTTCCTTTGCCCTTTATTGACCAAATGCTCGAACGGTTAGCCGGAAACGAGTATTTTTGCTTTCTTGATGGTTTCTCCGAGTACTTTCAAATACCCATTGACACCAACGATCAAGAAAAGACGACCTTTACATGTCTTTTTGGCACATATGCTTATCGTCAGATGCCATTTGGATTGTGTAACGCTCCCGCCACCTTCCAAAGGTGTATGATCGCGATTTTCCAAGACATGTTAGAAACATCTATGGAGGTTTTCATGGATGATTTCTCGGTCTTTGGTGACTCTTTTGACAAGTGTCTTTCCAACTTGGATAAGATGCTTGAGCGATGCAAGCGAGCACACCTTGTTCTTAATTGGGAAAAATGTCATTTTATGGTTAAAGAAGGCATAGTGTTGGGTCATAAGGTGTCTAGTTTGTGGATTGAGGTAGATAAGGCTAAAATTGATGTTATTGCTAAATTACCTCCACCAACTAATGTTAAGGGTGTTAGAAGTTTCTTGGGTCATGCCGGGTTCTACCGTAGGTTTATTAAAGATTTTTCTAAGATAACTCGTCCTATGACTCGTTTGCTTGAGAAAGATGTGCCTTTTGAATTTAATTCGGATTGTTTGAAGGCATTTGTTTTGATGAAAGATTGTTTGACTCACTCACCCATTATGGTTTCTCCCGATTGGTCTCAACCTTTTGAACTAATGTGTGATGCGAGTGATTTTGCAGTTGAAGCAGTTTTAGGGTAAAGGGAAGGTAATCATTTTCGTCCTATTTACTTTGCTAGCAAAACTCTTAATAGTGCTCAACAAAATTACACCACCACTGAAAAAGAGTTACTTGCGGTTGTGTATGCATTTGATAAGTTTAGGTCGTATTTGGTTCTTAGTAAGACCATTGTTTTTACCGATCATTCGGCCCTTAAGTACTTGTTTGCTAAACAAGATGCTAAACCTCGTCTCATACGTTGGGTCTTGCTTTTGCAAGAGTTCGATATTGAGATAAAGGATAAGAAAGGGGCTGAAAATTTGGCGGCCGATCATTTGAGTAGATTAGAGGATCCTCACCGTGAGGAACCTAAGGGGGATAATATTGATGATGCATTCCCGGATGAGTCTTTAATGAGTATTGAATCTAACGTTCCATGGTATGCAGATTTTGCTAACTATCTTGTTGCAGGGGTACTTCCAAAAGGATGGACAAATCAACAAAGGAAAAATTTCTTTTCCGATGTTAAGCATTATTATTGGGAAGAACCATATTTGTTTCGTGTTTGTGCAGATGGAATGATTAGAAGATGTGTTGCGGGTAGAGAAACTCGTTTGATTTTGGATGGATGTCACCAAGGGCCAACCGGTGGTCATTATGGACCAACCGTGACTAGTAAGAAAGTTTTTGATGCAGGTCCTTATTGGCCAACAATTTTCAAGGAAGCTCAAACTTTGGTGGATACTTGTGATGCGTGTCAACGTCAAGGGAACATCACAAAGAAAGATGAAATGCCTCAAAACTTTATCCAGGTTTGCGAAGTTTTTGATGTTTGGGGTATTGATTTTATGGGACCCTTTCCGCCTTCAAATAAGTGTCTTTACATTTTAGTGGCGGTTGATTATGTGTCTAAATGGGCCAAGGCTAAGGCCTTGCCAACAAATGATGCACGGGTAGTGATAGATTTCTTGAAACAATTGTTTTGTCGTTTTGGTTGTCCTAAGGCCTTAATAAGTGATCGTGGAACTCATTTTGCGAATCACCAACTTGCTAAGGTGTTAGAGAGATATGGTGTTCATCATCGTTTCTCTACTTCTTATCACCCGCAAACAAGTGGCCAAGTAAAGAATACAAATAGGGCATTAAAATGAATTTTAGAGAAAACCATAGGTGATAATCCTAGGAATTGGTCCAAGAAGTTAGATGATGCATTGTGGGCGTTTAGGACCGCATTTAAAACTCCACTTGGGACTACACCTTATCGGTTATTGTATGGGAAAATATGTCATTTACCTTTAAAAATAGAGCATAAGGCTTATTGGGCTCTTAGGAATTATAATATGGATTTAATTGAAAGTGGTGAATTAAGACTGTTACAATTGCATGAGTTAGATGAGTTGAGATTGCATGCTTATGAAAATTCAAAGCTCTATAAAGAAAGAACAAAGATTTGGCATGATCATAGGTTAAGAAGGAAAGATTTTAAGGTAGGTGATAAAGTCTTGTTGTTTATTTCAAAGTTTAAATTGAAACAACCTAAATTGATTTCAAGATGGATGGGACCCTATGTCATTAAACATGTTTATCCTTCGGGGTATGTAGAATTGTATAAGGGAAATGGGGAAACATTTATTGTAAATGGTCATAGGTTGAAGATTTTTAATGAAGAAAAGTGTGTTGAGAAAGTTGAGGTGGATCAACTTTCATTTTATGAAATTGACAAGTGATTGGGGAGGTGAGTCTAGCTAAAGACTCCTTAATAAATTAAGCGCTTCTCGGGAGGCAACCCGTGTGTTTTTAATTTTAGTTTATTTCATTTTTCGTTCCTTATATTGAAAAACCCAAAAACATTTGAAAAATCGAAAAAAAAACCAAAAAGATTTTCGTTTTGTTAGTTTAGTTTTGTTTATTTTTCGTTTATATAGCCTTTTTGTTGAGATGTGCAGGTTCCAAAGTGTTCCAAAAGTGTTACGGTAAGTCATAACGAGCCAAGGTAAGTGCGAAAGGTGAGTTTGGTTAGTGGTGCGCCAGAAGGCAGGTGCGCCGCACCTGGAGGTGCTTAGAGGAAGTGCAGATTCTGTATAGAAAATGCGACGCACCAAGTTAGGGGGTGCGCCGCACCACCTAGTGTTTTGACCAGTTTGACCCGGTTTGACTTGCATTGACTTATTGGATTGGGTTGGGATTCTTGTAGGGCCGAAAATCTTGTGATTAAGCTTACCCATTTCTTTTCTTTTCTTTCTCTGGAACATCACAAAACACACACACATCCATAGTATTCTTGTTTTCTTTGCTTTCAATTTCATAAAATCAAACTCCCATTTCACTTTCTTATTCTAAATTCTTTCAAGATGGTTAGGGGATTGTTCTCCAAGGTAAGTATTCTTCCATTATTCTCCAATGTTCTTGCTCTAATCCGAAGTAAAGGTAGTTTTCAAAATTAATGAGTTTAAGGCGTAATTACTTGAATCTTTTGAATGAGTTTTGTATTTTTCATCATTTGAACTATTAATGAACTGGTAATTTCATTCAATTTGAAGAAATTCGGATTAGGGTTCTTGAGTAATTTGGAAATAATTTGGGGCTTTTGATGTTAGATGGGTTAGGATGGTATGTTGATGTTTAAATTAGTGTTTAATAGCTTTAAATTAGAGTAATTTTATGTTGCTTGTTTTGATTATGGTTAAGAAGATTTTTGACAGTGACATGTATTTGAAATAGAGAGGGAACGTTGTTTATTTGATCATAAAATTTCTGGAAATATTTTTAAAATAAAATGAATTTTTTTTGAAGAAGGTGCGCCGCACCATGTGTGGGGTGCGACGCATATCGGGGGGTTCAGAATTTTTAAAGTGCAGCAGGTGCGACGCACCAGGTGGTCTCAAATTTTTGTTTGGTTTGTTCTGGTTTCTCGTGACTTATGCTTACTTGTTTTGTTGTTCTTGTCTATTTTCACAGAAAGGGAAGCAGGTGGAAGGCTCCAGTAGCAGTGAGGAGTTTGTTCCGGGCATAAGGCGTGGGTATGACTTTGGAGAACCCGATCCGAATGACAACCACCGTTTCAGAGATAGTGCGCTTACAATGGGTGCCAAAACTCACCCCGCTGAACCACATGAGTGGTTACGGTTTCCTGGAGTTATGGGTAATGAAAGAATTCATTATATGAATCGTCTCCAAGACCTTCGTTATAAGCATGTTATGGAACCAAAGGTTGTTAGTTGGGGTGATTTTCAGAAGTTAAATATTAGGGAGCCGATTATGAAAATGATCACTTGCAAAAGTAGGAATGCCAATGGTGAGATTAAGACTTATAGAATGTGGGAGAATATCTTTAATTGTGATATTACACCAGTTCGTGAATGGTGTCTCGAATTTTTGTGTACAATAAGAGTTGATTCGAATTTGAAAAGGGAGGACTTCTATACTAGGAAGGTGATTCATTTTAGAGCAGGGGGAGTTCAAAGGCATTGTACGGTGCCTAAATTTGCTTATCTAACTGGGATGGTTTCGGGAGCCGAGATGAATGATATAGATACATATGAGTTTTTGAGGAAATGAGTGTTTGATAAAGATATTACAGGTTTTGATGATGATAAGACGACTAAGGATTTTTGGTTTGAGATAGGAGGAAGTGGTAAGTTGGCTATGGCGATTAGTGAGGTATCCGAAATTCAGGTACCTATCTTGAAGGTTAGTCATCGGATGATTACACAATGTTTCTTGGTTCGCAATGATCATAATGAGAAGGTTTCTCCAACGGATGCATGGCTTATGAGGTTGTTCTATGAGGGGCACCTTATGTGTTGGCAAAGTATCTTGTCACACATAAGGATCGTGTGCTTGTGTGTGGAAATTTTATTTGCAAGATTTTTGTGATGTTGGGGTTTGATACATATCGGAACACAAGAAGTTTGGTAAAGATTCCATGTAGTCGGTTTGGAATCAATGATTTGATAAGCTTTGGTTTGATTTTTGAGGTTGATGGTCGGGATGTCTTCGTGGGGGATTTGCCGGAAGAACAAAGACCGGTGAGAAAGAGGCGTAGGGATGATGGATCTAGTGTCCCTCAATTTGCAGCCGGTTCTTCTTCATCTTCTTTTGATTTCTCTTCTTTGCAGGGGGCTGTTTTTGGTCTTCAAGAGTCTACGGACATGTTGCTTGATAATGCCCAGACGGCGAACAGTATGCTTCACCGAGTGCTTGGTCAACAAGAGCACTTTCGTCCGATGTGGGAAAGGCAGTATGAGCAGTTTCACCAGCAGCAGTATAGCCAAGTCGATGAAGATGAGCGCCCTGAGATTCCTACTTTTACCCCTCATGAGATAGTGCCTCCCAGCCAAGGTACCTTTGATTATCTCTTTCCCTCACAGGGTTATCAGCAGGACACATATTCGTATAGACCCCCCGAGTTTGATGCAGCTACCCATACTACGGGTTATGGGATGTATACCGGTGCTCCTAGATATGGAGGCGATTTCTTTAGTTACTCCATGCCGGGTGGAGGTGAGACTAGAGGGCATACGGGTATGGGTACTCCCCATGTTGATCCGGGAGATGATTGGTTTGCTGCTGAACGTAACCCTGACAGTGCTGACAGTGTTCCTTCTGTGTTCCCCGACCCTTGATGATTATGGATATTGTGGTGTTTGGATGGCGGTGCCGGATTCCGTGGGCATTGAGTCATCATGATTTTATTGGTTCACTTTGGTTGATGGTATTGAAGCATTGCACTTTTAATGTTCGATTTGGTTGTAATGCCCTTGGTTGGCAATGATACATTTTTACTTTTCCGTATTTAGGTTAGTTTATTTGGTATGAACAGTAAACGCTAAGTATGGGGGGGTTGGATGGTTATCTCATTTAGCTAATATTCTAATGCTTCTTTTGTTGAGTTTGTTTTTGGTTGTGTTTTTATGCTTTTGAAGAGGAGTTATTCATATGCATATGCTGGTAGTAAGTTCAGTGCCCATTCATTGTGAAGAATCTACCTAGCATTCCAACATTTACCAACATCCGGCAAGTTTTCGTATTCTTTTCTTTTGTTTTTATTTTCTTTTTCCTATTTCCCATGGTTTTTATTAGTTCATTGTACAATGAGGACATGGTACAACTCAAGTATGGGGGGTAGGTAAATAGGAAAAAGCCGGGTCTTGAATAGGTTTTTAACTTTTGCTTGCTTGTCCTTGTAGTTTAATTACTTTTGTCACATAGGTTTAATCATATTTAGTAAGTAACTGAACTCTAAATTCCCTTTGGTAAAATTTTTAAATTGTGAAATGTGTTTTGAATGATCATTAAGGCAAATCCATTCTGGATTGATTACATGACTAGCACATTCTATCCCAAAACACCAAATATGTGAGTTCTTAATTCATTTAGAGATTTGATAGGTGTTACGGTTTTGGTTTAGTTGCCTTGTAAATTTGTCCCTCTCATAGGCTTTTGGATTTATCCGGAAGTAAAAGTCTCTTTTAGAGCTTTGAACTATGATGTGCAAGTTTGAGGTTAATTTATTCCATTTCCGCTTTTCTTTCTTTGATATGAGTGTGCCGGTGATTGCGTTGATTCTAGAACTTGTCTTAGTTGATCATCCCGTAGTTTGCTAGATGTTAAAGAGGTCATTTTAGGATTTAACCCTTATTCTTTGTTTATTCACCCTTTGTTATGTTTATCATTGTTTAACCATGTTTATGTGCATGTGTTTTAGTAGCTAATCACATTGGTTAGTGAATATCCTTTGTTAAACCTTTGTTGCACTCATTTTTAGTGCAAGATACACTTAGATAACTTGTTGAGCCTCACCTTTTCGTTTGTGTTAAATCCACTTAAATATGTAACCTATCCTCACCACACCGATAGTCGAAATCCTTGGATGGTCATTAGTTGCCTATACTAGTTGGATGGTTTGGAGTTGTCTTGGTTGTGTCGGGTTGGTATATTTCCGTTTATTGGGGTAGATTGATTTCGTCATGATTATGGATTAAGTCTACATTATTCTAATTAGTAAGAGTTATGATTTGTCAATGTATTTCAAAATTGTAAAAAGGGGATACCAATTAGATAGGATAAAAGTAGTTCATTAAAAAAAAAGAGAATGAAAAGAATGAAAAACAGAAAAAAATAAAAGAAAAAGAAGAACTTGGACTGTCAATTGGTATTTCCCTAATCTTTGGCAAATCAATGTAGAGTTGGTACATAAGTTTAAACCAACAAAGTGTTCTTTGATTGATTATAATTTTCATTTGAAGTTGGTATGTTCGTTAAAGCTAACATTGGTATGTATGGTGGTTAGAAGTCGTTTAGAAGGTCATACACCACAATGGTGTCGGTGTTTATCGTTCTATTTGTAACAACCGTCCCAGAAATGTTCTATTTAAGTTCTTAGAAACGTACATATGCCACTGGATCGGCCAGACAGTTTAATTTATATGAGTTCTAGACGTACTTTAGATGTTCATTATGAGTTTATATGAACTTCAAATTGATCTAAATATTAATATTGTACGACGAGTTCGTGATTACGCTCAATAATATAATATGTTCGGTTCGTAAATGTTAAAAGTTCATAAAAGAGCTCAGCTCAAATTAATTGCAAAATGGTCCTTGTAGTTGTGAAATTTCATTTTTATGGTAAGGTATAAAAAGAAAGTGTAAAACCCTAAAAGTTTACTATTCATCACCTCCTACCTCTCTTCACTCACTCCCCACACCTTAAAACACACACTAAATTCATCTCCTGATTTTGGTTGGTTTGGGTGAAATCATTGATATCATTAGCTTCCTTGTAATCATCAAAACGTGTTTCTGTAATTGGTTTTGAGGTAACAACAACAAATCTTATGTTTTGATGAAACTAAAAATAAACCTTTTAGACTTGTGTTCTTGATGATTTGGTCGATGATTGATGTCAAAAACGTGTTAAAGATTAATGGGTTTATGTTTAAATGTGTCTAGTAACTGTTTTGTGATCAAATTTGGGTCGTAACATGCCTTAATCTTCAAAACTCGTGATTTTGTTAAGTTCAGTCTTATGTCCGTATGCCTGCAACATCAAACGAAATTATCTTGTTCAAAACGAAATTAGCTTTACGAATTTAACAAAAAACTTCGTTCAGTTCAGTCAAACGAACTTAAGGTCTAAATTCGTTCAGTTCAGTCAAACGAACTTAAGGTCTAAATTCGTTCAGTTCAGTCAAACGAACTTAAGGTCTAAATTCGTTCAGTTCAGTCAAACGAACTTAAGGTCTAAATTCGTTCAGTTCAGTCAAACGAACTTAAGGCTCACTTTCGTTCAGTTCATGTACGTAAAGTTCAGTTAAAACTATTTTGAGTCAAAACGTTCAAAGGACCAAATCATCCGTTCATCAAGGTCATTTGTGATTTGAATAATCACTTAGACTAATATATGTACTTCTATATGGTTGTTACGTGCATAGGAGTTCAGCAAGGCGTAATTGG
Organism: Erigeron canadensis; assembly: GCF_010389155.1. Classification (NCBI taxonomy): domain Eukaryota; kingdom Viridiplantae; phylum Streptophyta; class Magnoliopsida; order Asterales; family Asteraceae; genus Erigeron; species Erigeron canadensis. The sequence goes on from NC_057767.1 coordinate 1,075,846, forward strand.
ATCTCGATAGATATACTTATCTATCTTTATACTCGTTCACTGTACTAGTTCTCTATATTGTACCAGATCACTGTGAGTTCACTTATTCCCCCTTCGTACATTTTTAAAGTTCTTTATCGGGGACTGAAAAGCATGAAAACTATTTTGTACTTATATATATACAGACTTATATATATATTTTCTTGACTGTACTATGTACTATCTTGAGACAGACAGACTATTTATGTACAGACTATTTTCAGACAGACTATGCACAGACAGACTATTTACAGACAGACTATTTATGTTATGATACTTATTTTCTAAATGTGTGTTTTAGATCTTGAATGGGCAGGATCTTGAATACATTCTTGTATGTACTTATTGTCTATGTATGAGACCTAAGACTTACTGCTATCAATTCATCTCCCACCAGTTCTGGGAATGGACCGTAGGTATATGGACAACGTTGTTAGGGTAGGCCCATCCTCATTCTCCTCAGGACAGGAGAATGCATATTACCTAGACTTATTGATCACCTGTTCTGATCACATGCTCTGGTCACCAGTTCTGACCTAGTTCGTACTTATATACTTTCTGATTACATGAGTTCCCTGAATTTTCATAGCTCGTTATGGCCAAGCGGATTAGCGGTAATAATAGACATACATATTAAGTACATTACGGACTCTAATCTACTGTTATTACAGCAAGGTACTTTTGACAGGCATACAGACTTTTGACTAGACTTTTATACATAACAGACTTATGTATATTTATAAAGTACTTTATGTGAATCTCACCAACTACTTTTGTAGTTGACCTTTGAACTTACATGCTTTTCAGGCTAGGTTCTAGATCTTAGTATAAGAGTCTTCCGTTCTAAGCTCATTCCTTTGGTGACGGTTCGTGAGTACAAGTTCTGGAGCTACGAAGACCTTATTGCTATTCCAGTTCAAGTTCTGTTCGATGAGACAATTGTTCTGTCCCATGAAATTGTCTATTCTGATCCAGATATATTCTGTAATAACATTTGTACTTCTGTTCTAGATTTAATTATGATCTGTAATGACTTTGTCCTCTTGATCTTTGATTAATCTTAATGGCTGTGTTGAACTTGTACTGTGTGCATTTGTACTTGTCTGTGCATCCCGTATATTCCGCTTTAGCGGGGTGTCACACTATTGGGGAGTAATGTCGGGAGAACGTCTTTTGGTTTGTGGATTGATGGCAACTAGTGATATGGGTTGTGTTGGATTAGACTATATGTTAAACTTTGTGTTACTTTTTTTTAACACCAATTATATCCCTAAATTTCCAAACACATTGTTAAATACCCTTGTGAGCCTTTGTACATTTCAACCATGTTATTTACCTTTTTTGATAGACGTTATATGGTACTTGTGCCATGGCGACATAGGGACGATTCTATTACAAGCCTATGGTTAAAATATATGCATCACGACTAGGCTTCAAGGGATTGATATGATATTTCAACCCAATAGTTTGTTAGTTGGAGAAAGTTAGTTGAGATGTTCTTCTTTCATTTGATTAAAGTGCTTAGTCGTGTTTTCGAGGCTTATGGATCATTCAAGTATTGTCAAACATTTCAATTTTTCATTTAAGATTAAAATTGCTTCACTAAACTTATGGTTTTCCTTCTTTTTGGAATAATGTCATGTTTTTCAATTGAGAACTAAGGGAATGAATGTTTTGAAATCTGAATTTGCTTGAGGACAAGCAAAGCTTAAGTATGGGGGGATTTGATATGTCCATTTATATGCATATTCCCATATCGTTTCTAAGACGTTTTAAGCTTAATTATGTGTAAATTATATGTATATTCGATGCTTTGATGGTGTTGCTAGTGATTTCAGGCTTAGAACAGGTAAAATGATTAGAAACAGCTGTTGGACGACTTTTAGATGCATTGGGATGGTTCATGGACGCGTACGAGTGAAGATGGAGTGGAAACCACAAGTTTTGGCCGAAAACAAGGCTGGTGCGTCGCACCATGTAAGGAGGTGCGGAGCATTTTCTACTCAGAAACTTGGAAGAAGTTGGAAAGCAGGGAGGTGCGACGCACCAACCCTGTGGTGCGTCGCATATCGGGCAACTTCAGATTTGGTAACAAGGCCAGGTGCGCCGCACCTGATGCTTGGTGCGTCGCACCTGTAGGTCGGTTTGTGAAGACCTCTTGCGAACTCTATAAATACAAGGCCATAACCCTCCCATTCGACACACAATCACTTCTAGTCGACTTTAGGGTTCTTTGGGGGTATTCTTAGCAGCTTTTTCGTCCATCAAGGTCTAAGGGTTGTTCGTGATCTCCAAGGCATTCGGTTGTCGATTTTCTTAGCGTTTACTTGTTTTCTACACATTGGTACAATATGTTCTTCTATATTTTTACTCTTTGTGCTTTGTTTTTTGATTATGAGTAGCTAAATAATTCGTCATCCACTGAGATGAAGTGATACATTGAATAATGGTTGCATAAATCTTTTGAATTCAAGTTGATTTGATTTAACGTTGTGTCGTAATCTTAGCTTATTAATTCTTTGTTATTTAACTCTCAAATTGCGGATAGTTTTTGCATAACTTCAGTGGTAACTAGGTTGTGTAGAAGTTATTTTGATTGCTTGGTTAGAAGCAATTGTTTCTATGACGGGTACGGTAGGAAGTAATTGATAGTTAATAAGGGTTAACGGGTTAATGGTTGGGTACAATCAATAGACACAATTGTTATCTAAATAACCAAAACAATTAATTGACTAGGAAAGTTATGAAAGGCGTCTTGGGGGTATCGGTCTTAGTAATGGAACTAGTTAATCAAGGGAATTTAATAAAGTAACGAACTTGACGGGTACGGGGTGAGTCTTTGTTAGTTCTCGGTTATAAAATCAACATAATTGAATTGTTTCTTCAAATATATGCAACCTAAATAATGTGTATCATGGAGTCGAAGTGGATGATCTTCTCATCCTAATTGATTTACAACAAATTTCTTTTCGATAAATTCTACGGAATTTCTAACTCTTCCAATCAACTAACTTTCAATTTTAAAAATCAATATGACGTGGTGTCTTTAAAAAACCAAACTTTCTTTTAAATTACTTAAAACTCACTAACTCTTCTTAGTCTCCATGGAACGAACCTTTACTTACTTCAATCTATATTACATACGAATGGGTCCACTGCCCGATTGTGTGTGGTAAACGATTCGGAGTATTTATAGGATTTTAATTTAACTAGATTTTCACACATCAGACGTATAGCTTATATGATTGTCACATATACCTGGATATATCCAATAATTGAAATTTGAAAGTTTACTACATATAATGAATACCCAAGTACTTTCTATGAGATTAGGCTTCTGGTATGCAATGAATTAATAGCAAGGACACGGTCCTCACAATAGATTACGCGGGAAGATTTGAAGTTTAAGAGGGAACTGGAAATTTTGAAACATACATTTAAATAATTAAAAAAAATATTATTCGTTTTGACTATGAGTCAAACATATTAAATAATTAAAAAAAATAAAAGTTGGTCTAAGTGAACATTATCCTCGTTAAATGTCTAATCAAACTAAAAATTAATTGGGCCCACCATTTTTGTCTTTCAGGGGGCTTTAATGAGGACTTCTTGTCCTTGCTATAGAACTTTCTTGCTAAATCTCAATATTCTTGTTGTAGTGTATAGATACTTAGCTAAATGTTTTTCTAGCTTTTATAGCAAAAACTAGATAAAATCTAATACTTATTGCATATTGAAATTGTATACGAGTTCGTCTTTACTTTAAAAAGCAAAGATTTAAAGTGAGAGGTTTCACATTTTTTATATATCATATATAACAAGTATATACGACTTCATCTTCTATCCCTTTTAGTTCGACTTGATTTTGTTGTTCAAGGTGATCGAGAGTTTAAATGAGCTAGGTTTTCTATTTTCTTTTTTCTTTTACACATATAAACACATAAATTTTGATAACGGATTTGGATATGATTAATTTTAATAACGAGCTAGGTAATTTTTATATTAGTTTTATAATTACTTTGTAATTTTTAATAAAGACTTAATTAGTAATTAGGTGGACTAGTTTGACAATTTGACATGATGTTTATTTACTGGACCTTGAAAATGCTTCGGCCAAGTGTTAAATCGGTTGTGGGTGTACTACTGTTGACTTTTTTTTTTTTTAACATTACTACTGTTGACTTAATAGTTGAACTTTAACTCTTATAAAAATGTCCGGCCCATTCAAATTCTGTTGGGCCTAATCGAGAAATGATCTAAGTTTTTATCAATGGTTAACAGTAGAGATTGTTTTCTTTTACACTTATTGTTGAGTTTAAAGTGCGTGAAGAAAAAATGGAATGGGTTGAAAAGAAAGTAAGAAAAGAAAAAAAAGAATTATTTTATCTCATTTTTTAGTTACTAGATTGGTGTCTGAGCAATGAAGCGGTGTTAACGGCGACAATGATGATTTGGTTATTAACGTAAAAGTAATTTCATTGCGGTCGAAGATATGAATTATTATGTGGGATATGAAAGGGGGAGGAGGGGGATGAATTTTGAGTTAAGGTTTTTTCTATGTGTTTCTGCGAGAGAGAGAAAGAAAGATAAAGGTTGAAATTTTTTAATACTCTATCAGCAGTAAAATTTTTCTATCAACTTAAATACTCTGATTTTTTAATACAAAAATGAAACCAGGCGACATAGTAAAATGCTAAATCGACTTGACCATGCACAACGTACAACTACAAACTCCCAAGAAATAATTAATGATTGAACTTTCCTCTCTAGAAACTTGCACATAAAATTGAAATGTACTTTAATATAGAATAATCTATATATTTATTAAAACAGTAGAAATCCAGACGATTTTAAAGCATCCTCAACTTAAAACTATCTTATAACATTGCCACATAAGCTTTAATTCTAGGTTGCACTTTTATAAAATTTTAGCCAATATTTTAATTAGAAAAAGAAATGAAATAAAAATAAAAACTCAAAGATATTATTTAACACTAAAAACTCAATATATTATCTAACATGACATATTCTTTTTCTTAGCAAACATTTTGTTGCCCTGCTCTAATTATATTAATATTAATTATATAATTAGCAATGCGATATTACCTACCCAAAAAACAAATATTTCTTCACCTACTCAATTCATTGTAATTTTAATTTTGTTTTTAGTCATCTTTAAAGTTTTTCATCTTTCACGAATTTTATTATTTGATGATGTAAACTTCATTAAAATATTTTATTTGAATGGGTATGATAAAATTCTAATGGATTACATATCAGTTTGCAAAAATAAGAGATTGTTGTGGTCTTACATTATATTAAAATTTACTTTAATTTTGTGTTTATTAATATTGCGTGAAGTATAATATGTCTTACATAAAATTAATAATTATAATTACTTATTAATCGACTAATAATTAAATAATAACAGTTATACTTTGGATATATATACTAAATATATATAAATATTTCCATTATCGATAAATATAGATTTATGTATATATGCTTAAGATATAAGTTATAATTGTTAAAAATTATTATTTATACTAATATAACATAAATGAATAACTTTTTTAAACAACCACATATCGTGCGGGTAAAAAACCTAATCATAATATTAGTATAATAAACTAATAAATTGGTTAACATCATAGAGTCCTGCTATTGTCCACTTAAAATGAGTATAAACAATCCTTAAACGATATAAACAATCCTCTAAGGCATTGTATGCATCCATTCTCTTCTTGTAATCCTGATCTTCAATTTTAAACTTCTCAGCTTGAATCATTTTCTCCATCTCTTGCTTCAACAATCTTCCACTGTGATTGGTAACAATAAGTTTTTCAGTCTTACCAGTTGATACCACCTTAGACGTGACTGTGAGGATGCCATTAACATCTATGTCATAGGTATCCTCAACTTCCGCGTCTCCCATGGAGGCAGGTGGAATTCCAGAAATTCTAAACTCTCCTAACAAATAGTTGTCGGTAGATCTAGTCCTCTCCCCTTGATAAACCCTGATATCCATAGAATATTGGTTGTCTGCACCCGTAACAAAATTAGCAGACTTCTTGGTAGGAATAAGAGTGTTTCGTGGAATGATAAATTCCATTATTTCTCCATCAATCTCTGAGCCAAGGGACAAGGGGGTGACCTCCTTTAGGACCAAGTCTTTTAGCATCAATGCAGTCTCACCACATAGCTTTGCAGCCATAACGGCTGCTCCATATGCAACGGCTTCATCAGGATTGATGTTCTTGCATAACTCCTTTTCACCAAAAAATTCCCGCAACATACATTGGATCTTCAGTATTCTTGTAGACCCACCTACAAGAATTACATCATCTACACGTTCTTCACATATACTTGCATCAGCTAAACAAGCCTTCACCTTCTCCATACAATCGACAAAAAAGTTCATATTCAGCTCCTCAAACTTGGCACAACTGATATTCAAGGAAAAATCAATACCCTCGTGCAACATTTCTATTTCAATGGAAGTTTTAGTAGCATACAAAAGAACTTTCTTTGCTTTCTCGCATCGCTCTCTGGTTTCCAGTCATATCCTTTTCCCATTTTTTCCTAAAATCATCAGCACAAAAATTAACCATGCATTTATCGAAATCCTCACCTCCCAAATGAGTGTCGCCAGAAACAGCCTCTGTTAGACAATGTGGGATCAGAAATCAATTCATCACTTCCCTAAGATAAAAGGTCGAGACTAAAAGACCACAGCATCAAGAATCAAGAAACAAGGCCCAAGGTCCATAATTAGAGTCGTTTGGTTTAGACCTAAGTTTCCATATATAGTTTTCAATTCTTGTATAAATATAGATATCATGTAAGTCGATTATCATCAATGAAAAGTAAAACATAAAAGTTCAATTCCATTCGTTGACATGGTATCAGAGCCACGATTAATTCTGGCATCATCATCTACTTTTTAGTTTCACCATACAAATCATCAAAATCATCATTGTCAGTATTAAGCCACCATGGGCGATAAACCCGGCGGCTCTGACTCAGAGATTAGTCTTACAGTTAACTAATCTTTTACAAAACAATTCAAATCATCAACCACAAATTCCAAAACTTTCCGATAATCTTACGATTAATCTGAAGTTAAACAGTCAAAACTATGCTTTGTGGACTCGAATGATTCGAGTCGCCATAGGCGGAAAATCAAAGAATCTTTTAAATCACTTAACAGACGTACCTCCTGAGAAGACAACATCAGAAAAATATGAAGTTTGGGAGCAAGAGGACCTTATTGTGTTCTCTTGGCTCATACAAAATATCAAACCGAACCTTGCCGGAAATCTGACCGAGTTTTCCACCTCCAAGCAACTATGGGATGCCTTGGTCACTACGTATAGTAGTGGTAAAGATAAATTGCAAGCTTTTAACCTCCATGTCAAAGCCAATGAAATCAAACAAACTGATAAATCATTAGAAGACTTTTGGATTTCGCTTCAAGGAGTTTGGGGTGAGATAGATCGTGTAGATCCAAACCCGATGAAGTGTGCCGATGATATCAAAAAGTATGCAGAGATTCGTTCTAAACAGAAACTATTCCAATTTTTAAATGGGTTAGATCGGAAGTTCGAGTCTATTAAAAGAGAGATTCTTCGAACCGATCCCTTACCGGCGGTCGAAGCAGCTTACGCCACCGTTCAAAAAGAAGCCGCTCACCAGAATATTCTGGGAGCAACTCACTCCGCCGGAGAATCGTCCGGTATTGCCACCGGATTAATGGTCAAAGAAGAAAATGGATTCGGGTTCGCCACCAAAAGGTTTAATCGGGTTCATGACAATCAAAAACCCGTGGTTCAGGATGACAAATCGAATCTTACTTGTGATGAATGTGGTATGAAAAGACATACCAAAGAACAGTGTTTCCGATTAGTCGGTTATCCGGCATGGTGGTATGAAAACAATAAAGGCCGTCGATATAACCCATCAGAAAAAGGGAAACCCTCTACCGCTCGAACTAGCCCCACAAAAGAAAGCAGCAGTATTGATGGCCGGAAAAAGGAGAAGGGTTTCGGTGGGGTAGCGGCGACCGAAGTTGAAGATGGGGGAGGTTTTTCGGTGATGAATGGTAAGAAGAGAAAGTGTGTTTTTTGGCCAAAGCAATACCAGACACACACACATATAAGTTCGGTTTCAAGAGTGATAAAACAACAAAAAAAATCTTTTTCCATTACCTATAATAATAATAAGTGTATAGGAAGCCCTAGTGGGTCATGTGTTGGGCTCGGGTATTATGTTGGGCCAGGGAGTATAACTAGGCCAAAGTCATTAGCAAAGGGGATCGTGGCCCGATCTAATCACTCTAAATCGAATGGGTCATGGATTTTCGATTGTGGTGCTACCGATACTATGACTTATGATATATCAGATTTTTCTGCTTTTTCGAAACCTAGGAAAACTCATATTGAAGCTGCTAATAAGGGAAAAATGGATGTTATGAATGGAGGATATGTTATGATTTCTCCAAACATAAATTTAACTAATTGTCTTTATGTTCCATCTTTGTCTCACAAACTTTTGTCCATAAGTCATGTGACAAAGGAACTTAATTGCTCAGTTCTCATGCATCCAACCTTTTGTCTGTTACAGGATATCAGGACGGGACGGATCATTGGGCGTGGTACTGAGAGAGGAGGACTGTATTATGTTGATGAAGTTACTCAAGCTGGCAGTGTCATGCTTGCTCATGGGACTAGTGAAAGAGAAGCATGGTTATGGCATAGAAGATTGGGGCATCCGTCAGTTAGTTATTTACATGTTTTATTTCCGAAACTTTTTCCTTTGAATAAAAAGATTGATTGTGAAACTTGCATTTTAGCAAAAAGTCATAGTCAAACTTATAAACCTCGTAATACTAGAGTTGAATTTCCTTTTTCATTGGTTCATTCAGATGTGTGGGGGCCTGCACCAATTGTTGGAGGTAATAATTTCAAATATTTTGTGATTTTTGTTGATGATTGCACCAGAATGACATGGATTTATTTTTTGAAAAATAAAGATGAAGTTTATGATAGATTCATTGTTTTCTATAACATGGTTCAAACTCAATTTCAAAAATCTATCAAGATAATAAGAACAGATAATGGTGGAGAATATATGAATTCAAAACTGGACCAGTTGTTTCAAACCAAAGGAATAATTCATCAAACTACTTGTCCTCATACCCCCGAACAAAATGGTGTAGCTGAAAGGAAAAATAGGATACTTTTAGAGATGACTAGGGTAATTATTATTGAGTCCTTAGTTCCAAAGAGTTTTTGGCCTGAAGCCTTAGCTACTGCTACCTACTTGACAAACCGCCTTCCTACAAAGATCCTCGATATGAAAACCCCTTTGAAAGTCCTCTCTGAGTTTCATAAGCTTCCATCGGTTCTTACTTTGCACACTAGAGTATTTGGATGTACAGTATTTGTTCATATTCCAAAATCCTTTCGTGATAAACTCGAACCATGTGCTGAAAAATGTGTTTTTGTGGGATATGGGATCACTCAAAAGGGGTATAGGTGTTACAATCCTAAAACTCGTCGTATGTTTACTACGATGAATTGTGATTTTTTGGAAACCAAGTATTACTATTCTCAAGAATTCAGTGGTCAGGGGGAGGAACAAAGTGACACACTGAGTTGGCTTCAATATTCATCAGAAGTTCATATCACTAATCCATCAGAAGTCCAGACTACAGATAAAGATTTACAGTCCTTCTCTCAAAGTGAAAACCCAAGTCCAGACCTGATATCCGAGGTAAGTGTTTCTGAACCAGTTAATGATATGAATGTTCCAGTGAATGACACACTGCAGGAAAATGTTAATCCAGAAGTAACTCTTGAAAGTGCTCCAGAGGTCACTCTTGAAAGTGCTCCAGAAAGATATGTTCTCCCACCAAGATCTACCAGAGGAATTCCTGCAAAGCGATATTCTCCAGAAAAGAGTTCTCGATCTACTAAGTATCCAGTAGACAACATTGCTAATATTACAGAAGGTGTTTTCTCCAAAGAAGCAAAGGCATTTGCAGCGAAATTATATTCAGAAGAGATACCTTCAGGAGTAGAGCGTGCTTTGCAATTAAAAAATTGGAAGGATGCTATGGATAGTGAAATGGAGGCTCTTGTGAAGAATGATACATGGGAGAAGTGTATTCTTCCAATAGGAAAGAATCCGGTAGGGTGCAGGTGTATATATACCATCAAATATAAACCAAATGGAGATATAGAAAAATATAAAGCAAGACTTGTTGCCAAAGGGTACACTCAGACCTATGGCATTGATTATTCAAAAACTTTTTCTCCAGTTGCAAAGCTAGATACAGTAAGGGTTCTTTTCTCAATAGCAGCAAATCAGGGGTGGTCCCTTCATCAGTTCGATGTGAAGAATGCCTTTTTGCATGGAGAACTAAAAGAGGAAGTGTATATGGACCCTCCTCCAGGTTTTTCTCATAATTTTAAAAATGGCGAAGTTTGTAGGTTGAAGAAGTCCTTGTATGGACTTAAACAATCACCTAGAGCGTAGTTTGGAAGATTTACTCTTGCTATGAAGAAATATGGATATCAACAAAGCAATTCTGATCATACATTGTTCCTTCGTCATAGAGGGAATCTAGTAACATGTCTAATAATTTATGTTGATGACATGATTATCACAGGAAATGATGAAAAGGAGATTAATCAACTAAAAACAACTTTGTTTGCAGAATTTGAAATGAAAGATTTGGGACATCTGAAGTATTTTCTTGGAATAAAAGTTTCAAGGTCTAAACGTGGAATTTTTATTTGTCAGAAGAAGTATATCTTGGATCTTTTAGCTGAAACAGGAATGATTGATTGCAAACCAACAGACACACCCATGGTCATCAATCAGAAATTGTTTATAAAGACAGATGCTAAAACCACTGATAAAGATAGATATCAAAGGTTGGTAGGGAAACTTATTTATTTGGCTCATACTCGTCCAGACATAGCATATGCTGTTGGAGTGGTTAGTCAATTTATGCACCAACCTCAGGAAGATCATATGGATGCAGTTTTGCAGATTATCAGATATCTTAAAGGAACTTCAGGTCATGGGGTGTTATTTAAAGCTAGTTGTCATCTCAAGATCCAAATATACACAGATGCAGATTGGGCAGGAGACAAAGGTAATCGGAGGTCAACTTCTGGATATTTTTCAATGGTCGATGGAAATTTGGTTACATGGAAAAGTAAAAAACAAAAAGTCGTCTCTTTGTCGAGTGCTGAAGCTGAGTTTAGAGGTATAGCTAGAGGATTAGCAGAAGCGTTGTGGTTAAGAAAACTTCTGTCTGAAATAGGATTCGCTCCAAAAGAAAGCATTCAAATTATGAGTGATAACGAAGCTGCTATTCAGATCTCAGAGAATCCAGTTCAACATGATAGAACCAAACATGTGGAAATTGATCGTCATTTTATAAAAGAAAAGTTAGAGAGAGGAATTATCAAGCTTCCGTTTGTTAAGTCTGATGAACAGCTCGCTGATATTCTAACCAAAGCAGTGGGAACATCTATGTTTCATAAATGTCTAGGCAAGTTGAATTTCGGTAACCCCGATATTCAACTTGAGGGGGAGTGTTAGACAATGTGGGATCAGAAATCAATTCATCACTTCCCTAAGATAAAAGGTCGAGACTAAAAGACCACAGCATCAAGAATCAAGAAACAAGGCCCAAGGTCCATAATTAGAGTCGTTTGGTTTAGACCTAAGTTTCCATATATAGTTTTCAATTCTTGTATAAATATAGATATCATGTAAGTCGATTATCATCAATGAAAAGTAAAACATAAAAGTTCAATTCCATTCGTTGACAGCCTCAACCTCAAAAGTACCCCCTTCATCAATGGTGAGAAGGGAGACATCAAAAGGGCCACCTCCGAGATCAAATACAAGTACATTTCTCTTCTCAGTAAGACTCGACCAATTGTTTACGCCATAAGGGATTGCCGCTGCTGTTGGCTCACTAATCAAGCGAACAACATTTAGACCAGCGATGGTCGCTGCATCTTTTGTCGCTTGACTCTGACAATCATTGAAGTAAGCTGGGACTGTGATAGCAGCGTTTTTCACAGTGTTGCCAATAAATGCCTCTGCAACTTCTTTCATCTTCATAAGAACCATTGAAGATATTTCTTCAACCTAAAACACTTGCTCTTGACCCTTGTAAGTAACCGCAATTTTTGGAGTGTCATTAGTCCCTTCTATGAACTTAAATGGCCACATCTTCATATCATCCTCCACCATGGCTTCACTAAACCTCCTTCCAATCAACCTTTTCGCATCTAAAAGTCCATAACAAAATCAATTGAATAACAGAACCATCATATTTAATAAAAAGCATAAAGTATTAAACATTGAAATATGTATATAAACTGACCAAATATAGTATTCGCAGGGTTCCTAGCAAATTGATTCATCGCACCATCACCAACAAGACGTTCAGATTCAGTGAAGGCAACACAAGATGGTGTTATTCGGTTGCCTTGGTCATTAGTTATGATCTCTATTCGGTCATGCTTCCATACTGCAACACACGAGTATTTGGTTCCCAAGTCAATGCCGATTGCTGGAGCATCACGACCCCTAAACGCCATAAGTCCCTAATTAAGTTGAAACAGAGAATATGCTAAAACACAATGAGTTAATTATTACAGTAATAAGTTATGATCGATGAACCTTCACAGTATGCTTGAAGTTATATATATATATATAGCATGAATATGAAAGGAATTCGAAGGAAAATAAGAAAGCTGGTCAAGATATTAATGACTTGTATTTTTCCCATATACTCGATTCTAACGAATATGTTCATAGCTGGTCAGACTTTCATCTGGCTATCCGTTGATAACTTAATACTCTGTTTCACATTTACTCATTTGTATGTTTATTTTTTATTTTTCTTTTGAAGGGCAACTAATTAAATAACTACAATTAAGTCTAAACGCATATTTGTTTTCAGCATAACACTGTTGTTGATTTTACCATAACTCAATCTACGTCTAAAATGCATATTTCTTTCTTACTTACTTGTATTGCACTTCATCCTTTTCTTTATGAAACTAAAAGGCAACAAAAGCAAACAATTCAATACTTATTATAAGAGAAAAGAACATACACTCAATCTTTATAGATTCATACTCTAATTAAGACTGTCACAAATTCATAATAAGTAACAAACAAAGAGAGCCAACCAAAGATCTTAAACAAATCAAACAGAAATAATCAAATATATCTGACAATGGAGGTGCGGGTGCCTCAACATGAGCATCCACTTCGTCTCAGAGATTTGCTACTAGAATATGAAGAATATGAAGATGAACACGAGGCCGAGGAAGAAGGTGAAGATATTATCATACCTCAAGACTTCCATTCTACATGTAAGGAATGTGGAAAGGAAATCAATTGGCTCCATAGGTATATTTATGAGTGTGTTGATCATTCATGTGACTCCGCACTTCACAAGTTTTGTGTCGAGCTTCCCCCAAAAATAAATCATAAACTTCATACTGCTCATACTCTAACTCTATTTCAAACCGATTATCCGCCACCAGAAAATTCCAAATATAGATGTTTGAAATGCAACTTTTCTATAAGTGTTTGTGACGCTATGGCGACACCAGAATATCAAATCATCCATCACCCGAGCCATCCACACCCATTAGTACCTCTTTCAGAACCAATTTTGCGAAAGTGCGATGCTTGTGGGGAGAAACATGAAGGGATATTTTATCTCTGTACAACGTGTTTCGGTCTCTACATTCATAGAAGTTGTGCTTTCCTACCAAAAAAGTTGCTTATTCAAGAGGTTACAAATAATAATTTCTCTCATCGTCATCCACTCACTATTTCTTACTCTTTTCCATGGGCAGAACAAAAAGATAACCTTAGGCCCAGGTGTAGGGTATGTGATAGATTTCATTACGATGAGAACAGTTGGATTTTAAAATGTGAAAAATGTCGATACTTTGCCCATCTAAGTTGTGCAACATCAGGACGTGATTCTCTTGGTTAGAATTTTCCCTTTTATTTTATAATCGATTCGTTAATAGTTTAAAGTGATTTGCATAATTTTCACCATTTTTGATGATTGGAGCATAATAAATTATAATGTTGTGAATATATATAATTACTTACTTTTTGTTTAATTAACTGCAGGTAATAAAAGAATCATACCGAATTTTAAAGATTCTGATTATCCTGATCTCGTCCGTCTCCCATTCCCTACCGCAAGTGATAGCATCCTAAAGCACCTCTTTTCAAACCAAGTTATTGGATGTGAAAATTTTAAAATGGAAGATGCTGGAAACCCGAAACCTTATAACTGCCATCCACACCCATTGATTCTTGTTCGTACAGAGTCGGGCGCAATGCCATCCTCCTCCTCAACAACTATTCTTTTATCATGTCTTCATGACCCAATGAAGAAGATCGAGTTGTTATGCAATGGTTGCTTGAGACCAATCACCAATATGCCATTTTACAAATGTGCCGACAAATGCGACAACTTTGTTCTCCATGAGTGGTGCACCCGACTTCCTGATAAACTCGAGAATCAATGGGATCACCCTGCACCACATACACTCTTTCTCCAACCAAGTGCCTCTAATAAGTTTTTCTCTGTCTTTGTTTGTGCCATTTGCCAGCTTCCGTGTAATGGATTTGTCTACACTTGTGTGCAATGTGATTATCATATTGATGTTAAATGTGCATTCTTATCCGAAAAAATAACACACGACGCTCATCCGGGTCACCTCATGTCAAGGGTTAAGAGAGTATATGACAATGCGGTTTGTCATGTATGTCGAATTACTTATAATTATGATCAATCTGAATTCCATTGTGACACTTGTAGTGACGTATGGGTACATACGAGTTGTGCTATGTTATTGCCTGGAGAAATCAGGCACAAGTATGACAAGCACCCAATGAGGATATGTTACACCCCAGTTGAAAATCATAAAAGCCAATATTTTTGTGAAATTTGTGAAGAGGAATTTGATCCAGAGGTTTCTTTCTACCACTGTTATCAGTGTGCCCAATCCATCCATACTCATTGTGCGCCGCTAATACTTCAATCTGAAAGAGCTCAGTGCTTGTATGGATGGTCGGGAGTTTATGAGATTACACATAACGAGTTCTATACAAGGCCAAATCTTGGAGTTTTTCTATTTGTGAATATAAAGTTTGGGGGAATATTGCAAACCAAGATGGTCTTCAAGGATCACCCGCACCACCCTCTCATTTTTGATCAAGGGATTCATAGTGATGGTACCTGCAACAAGTGTGGTGAAATATTGCAAAACAAGATGATCTTCAAGTGTCAACAATGCACATATGCAATTGATTTGGATTGCTGTGAGAATTTAACTAAGCATCGATCAGCTAATTAATTAAAAGAGTTGTTTTTTAACCACTGGAACCGAGGCGGCCGGGCTGATGTCATTCTCTCTTCAATGGAGAATGAATCAACTTAAATTAGTTGAATGCTGTTTATATACTATATATATACAGTAATACTTTGTTTACTAATTAGTTTGATAGTTGCAGTGTTTCATGAAAGTAAAATTGTTTTCCGTGTCATTTTCTTTTATTTTCCTTTTAATGTTATGGTTATTATAATTACAAAGCGTTAAATTATCCATATATATTTATGAACAAGTTTTTTTTTTTAAAAAATTTACTTATTTTTATTGTTGAAAGCCATTATGTTCATTAATTACCTTTATATTATCGCTTAACATAATTATTTATATTAATCAACTATTTACTATGTTCCTTAAATTAATACTTACACAGCTCATTTAACATTAACTACTTTTATACGGCTCCTTTAGCTGCCACCACCATTAGTCGTAGTAACCACCACCACATTGTCGCCTCCACCACTACCGCCATACCCAATAATATGAATCAAGTGAGCGTGTGTTTTTATTAAATTGCTTTCGGTTGACTCGGCAAACGAAAACCACATTCGGGTGATCTAAACAATTAGCGTCAAGTGAATTTAACAAGAATCTTGGCTTACATAAAAGATTTTAGTCATTAGTTAAAAAACTCGGGTCTTTTTAATGATGGGGGAGTGATCTTAGCAGGAATCTCTCACTGAAGGGTATTACCAATCGAAAGACGGTCAAGCTAATTAATTTAGAGAATCTAACGAAAACCTAAATGTAAAAAGAGTTGTACAATAACCCTTTCTGCATGTGAACTGAACTTAAACAGATGTTAGTTTTAATATTATTGTCTTTGTTTTAGTAGCAATCATCACATGTTGTTCACTAGTTTTATAAAGATAGGAAACTTCTTGAATTTCAAAATCCACATTCAAAACTTCATTCCAACATTTTTCTTTAGAAATAGATACCACGAAATATCCCAACTATGATCAAATGAATATAATAAAAATAATAAAAATAAACTAAATTTTTGTACATTATAGGTTGACAACTTAATAAATTATCTAAAGGGGCTTCCTATTGGCACCTTTTTTCTGCTATTGACACCTCTCAGATGGGGTGAAAATTCGCTTTCGCCCCATCTGGCCTAACAATTTAAATCAATTCCTTTTCAGCTTTAAGTCACCTCAAGCTGACACGTCAGAGCAGAAGGGGCGAAATTGGATATCAGAAGGGGCGAAAAAACTTATACCCACACCCCATCACCTTTATGTCACTTTTACCATACCATTTTTTACCCATACCGTTTTTTACCCATACCGTTTTTACCCATACCGTAAATCACCTTTATGTCACTTTTATCTGAAAATGTCGGGGGCAAAAGGGGCGAATTTCGCCCCATCTGCCATTCGCCCCTTCTGCTCTTGCTAACCTCCTACCTATATATGCATGTACGAATGATTCCATTTATAGTAAACTTCAAAACGGTATCCAAATATAAGGTACGTATGTAATGTTCTATATTTTATAGCTAAATTAGCCATTGCTATTTTGTTGATTTATATATATAGGTATATAATGTTGTATATTTTAGATGGATAATTCTGACGATAACAACTCAGATGAGGGCAGTAACTTTGATTACGACGCTACTCCCTTTTATACTAATGAGGTATAATTCAACATATCTTTTCTTTAAGTATTTAGCTATTTAATAAAATTATGAGATTTATGTTTTCTATTATAATAATCGTTCAACTCAGTCGAAGAACTGACGGAATGGGCGCAAGCAACAGCAATGTTGCTAGGTTATGTCCTAGTAAAGGGTAGATCAAACACAAATGCATCGGATGACGTTTCTAGAGTATTACTCATTTGATCGTGGTGGTACATACCGTAAGAGGAGTCAGGGCATCAGAAAGAGTTTTTCAAAAAAATGTAATTGTCCATTCAAGTTGCAAGGTTATTATTCGGAATATGGTTGGAGGGTAAATGTGATAGATCATACACATAATCATGACATAGATGATGTGTATGGTCATGCGTTTGCCAGACGTTTTTCTCCAGCCGAAGAAGAATGGGTACGGAGGCAGTATTACTTAAAACTGAATGCGCAAGGTATTTTTGATGGATTGAGAAAGGAATTTCCAAACAACCTGTCTCTCATCAAAGGTGTACACAACTTACAGAAAAAAATAAGAAACGAAGAGGCCCAGAAGATTGGAAATACTCCAATGCAGGTTAGCTTTTCACTTTTACATATCCTTTGAGTTGAGCATGTAGACATTAGGATTTTTGAAAAAAAAAAAAATTTTTTAAATGTAGGTGCTTTTGTCAGTGCTACAACAATTCCATTACACTTACGAGTATACAATGAACGTATATTCAAACCGGATGGAAAATCTGTTTTTTATGTACCCAAAATCATTTGAGATTTGGCGTGCATTCCATAACGTGTTGTTCATAGACTCCACCTACAAAACTAGCAAATATGGAATGCCATTTGTTGAGATTGTAGGCGTCACTTCAACGGGCAAGACATTTCTTATAGCTTGTGAGTTTATAGTAAACGAACAGGAGGCCAACTATGTTTGGGTGTTACAGACTTTAAAACGGACACTTGGTGAAGGTTGGCCCGTGAGTCTTATAATTACTGATAGGGAGCTAGCACTGATGAATGCATGTCGGAATGTGGTGTCGAATGCTGCGCGACAACTCTGTAGAGTTCACATAAGGAGGAATATAATAAAACATTGTGAGCCGGTATTTAAGAATAAGGGGACTCTTTATTCTTTTCTTCATCGGTGGAAAGTACTTATTGAATCTTACACGATTGAGGATTACATCACTAGAGACGAAGCACTTCAAGAGTATTTGAAAAGTTATCCAGGTATATTTTTTGGTGTAATCATCAATTTTAAGTTTGGAAAAAGCTTATATGTTATTTGTTTCATCATTACCATATTATTTTAATTTTCAGGTGTTTATCGTTATGTAAGCTTAAGTTGGTTGTCGCAATATAAGGAATTTTTTGTGTCTTGTTGGGTGGATCTACACCTCAACTTTGGCCAATACAATACGAATAGAGTCAAGTCGGAGCATGCGCTGTTAAAGAGTCACTTGGATGGCAAAATAGCGCGCCCACATAGGCTTGTTGAGTGCATTACTCGTATCGTAGATAGTCAACATATAGCAATCAGAGAAACCTTTTCAAAAAGCAAGATTAAACACAACACAGATTACGATTTACCATGTTTCAAGAGACTACATGGGTTCGTTTCCCATAATGCTTTGGAAATCATGCTACAAGAGATTAAACGTATCAAAGACGATGATATAGCGGGGGACTCATCTCATTGTGGTTGTAAGTTATTTACCAGTTGTGGGCTACCATGTGCTTGCGGACTTGTATTCTATGTCCACCATGGTTAGTATATCCGATTAAAATAAACTCATTTGTATAATAATGCAAAGTTAAACATACTCATAATAAAATTTACACGGAATAAAACTATGTAAATTTAATCTATAAGGTTAAGCAACAATAATACTAACATGCTGCTTAGCCCTGAGCTCACTTGTCCGAGACCTATCCTCATGTTGATGTGACTCAGCCCAAGTAGCGAATAAGCTTGGGTATGTAGTAATTGGCCCAGACTATAAACACATGAAATTATTTTAGTATATATATGTATACAATAAATGAATTAATTACATAACAATGTACTTACAATCTCACGTTGCCTCTGAGCAAATGATGTACGACCCTGCGTCGGAATATCCGATTGGAGAGCCCTGTTCGCCTTATTTACTTGGGACCTACGCACAGAGCCCTCACTCACGAAGAAGTCTACATGCTTGTTCCAATCTTGGGGATCTATACCAGCCGGAGGGTTTGCCCGAATATTGCCTACACTTTTTGCACCTCCTTTTTTAACGAAATGATCGTTCTTGAATCGGGACTTTCTATTTCTGTAATATTTCTTCAATGATGCAGTCACCCAGTATTTTACTCCCTTTCTGATTGGATTATCTGGATGAAGGTCTTGGATGTACGACCTCAAGTTAAAAAATACTGCAAATGATAATAAATATTTTAGTATTATATCATTAATTTTAAATAACAAATTTGTATTTAGTAGACGAACCCAACCTCTAGACACGTCCAAACATGTTCCTTAGCCTCCTCAGGGAATTACTCCCATGAATCATAGTAAAATGGCACCGACCTCGCCAAAGTTCCCAGCAACGGTGCAAAATACTTAGCATTCGGTCCAACCGGATTATACGTTTTGGTTCGGATATCAAACTCGATGTCTAGCGGTGCCCCGTTGTCATTTCTTAGCTTTTCTAACTCTAAATTCTTGGCATACGAACACAACTTCTTACCTACAAAGGTGCGTTAAAATTAGTAAAAAGTATACTAACAACTTATAAAATACAACACAATACCACATATTAATAGAAACTTTCTTACCACTCGCAAGACATCCTGATTCTGGCTTCTAATATGGAGCCGACGGATCACCAGCACCATCTCCACCATGTCCTCTAGCAACACGTGTCATACTAACAAGTACTACATAAATATTTTACATGAAAAATATCATTCGAACCAAACAATTATCATACAACATGTCATAATCTAATGCTAACAAATCTATTACTACATAAACTTTATTTTACTAATAATATTACATCTATACATTCAATCAAACTCTATATATTCCTTTTACCAATGATATATTAACAACAAATACTCACATAATACTAATAATAATAGATGATGAAAACAACATGATAATAAAAAAAAAAAATATCAAATTAATTTATTATTACTCTATAAAAACAAATAATAATAATAATAATAATAATAGTAACAAAAATAAATAAATAAAAAACAAAAATTAAAAGATGGTGAACGGACCTGGAAGGCAATGGTGGTGGTCGGACGGTGGTGATGGTCGGACGATGGTGGTGGTCTGGCGGTGGTGGTCGGATCCGACAGTGGTGCTCCAACCTAATTTATTGAGGGTAGTATCAAATCAAAACAAACAACATTTAAATTTATATATATATATATATGTGTGTGTGTGTGTGTAAGATATACAGATATAATTATTAATATGATATATATTTATATAATACTTGACATTTATTAAAGAAGAAAAAGATGGTATGGAAGAAAAAGATGGAGATGTGAGGAGGCAGATTGTGGAGTGGAAATGGGGTGGAAGAAAAAAGGGGTATAAGGAGGAAAAGTGAAGTGAATGTCTGCCATTTTGGTGGTTACAGGGAATTAATTACACTGACAGAAGGGGCGAATTGCTTTGGTCAGATGGGGCGAATTTCGCCCCTTTTGGGGTCGGGTGTCAATAGCCAAAAAACCTGGTGTCAATAGTATGCCCCTTATCCAAATCATGGAACATAAATACATGGCAACTCATATGAGTCAGTTTGTACAAGTTTTTAATTGATCGGTTATATGATTTAAATATTTTTATCATGTTGTTTATATACAATGTCCAAAACCTTAATTAATTTTTATTATATACATTTGATATATTGTGTGTTTATTATCATGCCCTTGTTCTGTCTCTCACCCCTTCATCCATCGAAAAAGATCCACAATTAAAATTTCTACCGAAGTACCAAAACTGCCTTCCCTCATCTTTTAAGCACAATAGGCCAACTCGGCCCAATCTCTCCAATCCAGCCTCTATTAATTAACTTCAAACCCATCACATGTTCCCCATCTCACATTCTAACTAGCCCAAATAAAGATCCCTACTAATGTTTTTCTTTCCTTTTTTCTTTTTTTTTCCTCCTAGGCTAGCAATGATAAGAAAACGCTAGATTACACACAAACAAATTATACCGGTAGATACTCAACCAGTCTCGATCGAAAAACACAAACTTCTTATTCACATCCATAATTACATAAATAGCTGCACGACATTTTTAATTGTACGTACGTATTGCTTGATTATTTAACAAGAAGCCATCAATAAATGAATAACAAAGTTTTTCATCCTACATTGTATAATCCACAATTACACGAGGCTTCATTCACTAAATCATGGCTGAATTTTATGGATTATGCATCCAAAAATCCGAAACTGACTGAATGTTTTCTCGACCCCCCAACTTTCGAAACCTAAGGAGTAAGTGTGCCACCATGCCCGAAACAAAGCCTAAGGCTGCACTCGAGCCAACTAGAGATACTGCGGTGCAAATGAGCACAACAAATGACTCCTCCTTGGACTTCATGTCCCTAGCACACATGGCTAACTCAATACCAGCAAACAATAACAACACGCCTAGAACCCCAACAGGAAACGCGGTCAAAATCTTCACGATAGAGCTGCCTAATAGCAATCCTAATACCATTTTAGCCGCGCCAAGTAAGGCTACACAACCACCACTTCGCCCTCCAAACTTGTATTGACCCGCTAACCCACCAGCCCCGTGACAACAGGGCATTGCACCGAACCAACATCCAACTATGTTCATCACCCCAACCGTCATGGAAACTGATGTTGCCGTGACGGTTTTTAGGGGGAAAAGATCGGTTGATAATTTGCATACCGCGATTACAGAGTTAAGAATCGACAAGGGTAATTGTGGTATTGTGCCCTTCACAAACCCCTTTTTCCAAGCATTTTTGGAAATTTTTATAACTTGTATTGAAGATGGCCCAATTTTAAACCCTTTGATCACTTTAGGCTCTCTAACTATAGCCAAAATTATTCCCAACAAAAAAACAATAAATGCTGAAGGTAAAGCTTCAACAAGTTTTCTCCAATATGCCTCTTTAATATCTTTATTTTCAATTTCATCTTGATTATCATTAATTTCGGCGTCTTTATCTTTATCTTCATATTTATTACCTGCACCATTTACAATGATAATAAAACAAACACAAACAATTGCCAGGACCAACCCATCGAGTCCTAGCCAACGTCGATTCCCTTTGGATTTCGACTCTGAAAAATCTTGTTCTTTTCTTATATACTTAACCGCGGTCATGGCAAACGATAAACCTTGTGCTAGTTGAATTCCTCTAACAATTGGTAAAGGAATGACCCGATAAGCTAGCCGCATAAGCCCAGTCACACCGAGTATAAATAAAATCACACCAGTACATATACCCGCTGCCATAGCCTCGGGAATACCAAAATCGGGATCAGATATAGCGACCGCGGCAATAGACTTCATGGGTTGGACAGGCATTGGGACACCATATATTGCACCTGTTACAATGTTGTAAATTCCTGTGAAAATCAATGTAGTACCTAAATTAAGGTCTCTAGCGAGCGTTAGCGCTAGGACGATAGGGATATACGTCCCTAAGTCGCCCATTGCGCCGTTAAGCTCGCCCCATTTAGACCGGAAAATCAAGTTGGTTTTTAGTTTTTGGGCTAATGAGGTTTTTTGTGATGGTGTTTGGGGGTTATTGGACTCCATGGGGTTCATCTTGCAAATGTGGTCTACATTTATAGTTTTATGAAATGAATTTTATGTTATATATATAGAGAAAAGTTTGGAATATGTCTTTAGAAAGAATGGCGTAAAGAAAAATGAATAAAGAGGCAGAGCATATAATGTGATGTCAGGCATCTTTTTAGTTATATACTGTAAGTCAACTTCTGCACTATTTTTTTTTTCTCGTTTCTGTTCATGACATATATTTAATGGTTTACAAAATTTTAGTTTCCTTCTTGAAATGACAATTACTATTTTTTTTTTTTTTTTAATAGCAAACTCGATCCCAAAATTCTCAATACGATGCTTAAACAAATCATTAGCGGACTTAAACAAATGAACATGAGATTATTGTATCTTATTCATACCATTCAAAAGTGAAGGTCCATTCAGACCAAGATAATTGGTTGTCTTGAGATTAATAAGATCGAACTATCGCCTAGTGGGTAAAACCTAGATGTGTCACCAACTAGTTGGGTTGGATATGTGGACTTTGACTCGCAAATGCAATTGATGTTGATGATAATGATAATGTTTTCATTTATAATGTATTATAAAATAAAAACTAATATCTTCTCTTTTCAACTCTCTATCTTTAAAATACTCAAAATATCCTTAATTTTCAACATATTCCTAACTCGCTCACTAAATCTAACCAATATATCCCTAAATTATTTATCAAAACTATCTATCTCCTTTATTCATTAATTTAAATATTTTCACCTAATATCTCTATAATACTCTTAATAAGATTATATCTCTTAACCATAAAATAACTACTTTATTATTTACATCAATTACTTTTATAGATTAACAACCACATCGTTACCATCATCGCCACCATCATCACAAGTTGCCGCTACCGTCGCTGCATTGTACGGGTACCCATTTCTTTTATATTATTGGTTGGCTTTGTTGATTACAACTTTCCTTCTACTTTTTTTTCTTATAAAAGATAGTTACCCCTTTTCCTTGTAGAAGCAATTGTAATTAGGGGTGTTCATCGGTTCGGTTTCGGTTATTTGGTCTATTCGGTTCGGGTTTTTCGGTTTTTTTATTTTTGTTTTTCAAAACCAAAACCGAACCAAAACCTAATTCAAAATGAAAAAACCAAACCAAAAACCAAATTAGAATTTGGTTCGGTTTCTGTTTAAAACCGAAAAAACCAAATATGAAAAACACAAATTCACAATTTTTGTTTGTCTAGGTTGTGTTTCAACCAAAATAATTTCAATTTTCACCGAAATAGTAAATTTAGACTTCAAGTACAATATGAATAAATAAGTAACATAACTGAAACAACTAAACTCTTATTTGTTATTCTTATTAAAAATTTTTTATCAAGTCTTACATTGTTTGTCAATTGAATTATTCTAATTTCAGAAGAAATCAATATAATAAATAAATAGAAAACAAAAGTAAAAAATACATTAATAACTATCCATACAAAAAATTATATATGTATTAAATATTTTTGATAATACATAAAAGGAATATAAGTTATTCGGTTTTTTCGGTTTAACCAAATTCATTATCATAAACCCATAACCAAACCAAAAACCAAATATATAATTCGGTTTCGGCTACAAACCAAACCCAAAACTTAATTCAAAAACGGTTTGGTTTTTTTCAGTTTTTTAAACTGTTCAGTTTACGGTTTAACCGGTTAAAGACCAAACACGAACATCCCTAATTATAATTTCTTTGTCATTTTGCATTTTAGCAATTGTAGTTTGTTATTCAAGAGAATTAAACGGCATTTAATGTGGAGTATAAGTATGTATAAAGTATATCTTTTGTTAACTTTCAAAAGAAAAAATATATATATATCTTTTGCTTGGTCATTTTCGTTTTATATACTTATATAAATATAAATATAAATTCTTTAAATGTCATTCTACTTATTGGTTTATCTGATTGAGCATATCTATCTGTAATTACTAACACTAGAAAAAGGAAAAGGAAGAAAAACCAATTCTAACAATCACTAATTACTTCTGCTCTACATATGGTCACATATGACCATTTTTGTGACATAAGAGGAAGTAGTAAAAATAATAAATAGTTATTGATAGACGCATCATATCCGTAGCTTATTTACTCGATAACGCCGCAGCCTAATAAACATTAATCCTGCGCATAGGCCGCAGGGTAATATAATTATGCTACGGGATCACCTAGCAAACTCAAATAGTACACAAGTAACGATAGTCTGAACACTGTATCAGAATTGTTGTCTGGTTCTACAAAGTCAACTTTCGTACATAGATAAATGACGTACCGAATAACGGTCTCTTACAATCCGATGTCATTTATTAGGAACCTCTTACACGCCTGATATCACATATTGGGGACCAGGATCCCATATGACTTCTTATAAATACATGTCCTTCATCCCAACTCAAGGGCATGACAAATTCACATAAACACTCTCAAGAATACACTTGGTGGCGTGAAGCTATCTAATTACTTCACACCAACTTGGTCTCGCCAGCAAGTAAACCAATTTTCTCATAATCCACTTACAAGATCTACTCATATTAATTCAAGGGTAACTTTATTCTTGAATAGTTTTCTTTTACTAATGCAATTTTTAAAACAATTAAATACCTCTATTTTAAAGAAGAAAAAAAGTTAATTACTAACATTATTAGGTTTAGACTTAAATTAGATGATGAGATTGGAATATGACCTTTGTGTTAACGAGAGGCCGTTATGTAAAGTTTAGTACATGGCATATACGTACTGTGGTCAATTGTGCTCAAGGAGTCAAGGTACCGCATAGTCAATATGTTGTAAATTTTTAACAAAAAGGGTGGTGGTATAGATGTAAATTCAAAAAGAAAATATTGAGAGGTATAAAATTCAATTCTACACGGAAAAAAATATGTACTTGTAGACACATAGGTTCAACCACGAAGGCCCGGAATATCTGCAAGTTATTCCGGTTAACTAAAAGAAATATATATTGTACAATATTATTTTCAGTTTTGGGTAATTTGATTTGTCACTTTAACCATCAAAAAAACATTAAAACTTTTTTTTTTTCTTTTTTATCATAGTAGCTTGAAGGTTCGAAACAAATGGGAACGTCTTGTTAAGCCATATATTTTTCCTCTTCTCTCATCCCGAAAACAAATATGGAAAGATACCAATGAGCTTGTAGCTCAGTGGTACCTGTCTCCGCTTATGCGTGGGACCCATGGGAAGACCAATTGAATACAAGGTCGAGGGTTCGAATCTCATTCGTTCCCAATAACCGTGGGTTATCATGCTCAGGAGTTTCACCCGGTAGTGACCCCTTACAGGGTGAGGAAGTTAGGTACAAAGTACCAAGGACTTGCGTGTTTCTTCCAAAATACACGTTTTGAACAAATATGGAAAGACGTATACAAAATATGAAAAACGAATTTATACTGTACAATATTCTTTCTATTCATTTTTGGGTAATTTGATATGTTACTTTAACCAGGAAAAAAAAAAAAACATTAAAACTTGTTTTTTTAATCATAGTAGCTTGAAAGTCCGAAACGAGTGGTAAAATCTTGTTAGCCATTTATTTGTCCTCTTTTCTCATCCCGAAAACAAATTAGGAAAGACGTATGCAAAATACTCTATGTAGATATAACATTGCATGATTTGGCTTACGCGCATGATGCCAAATCATTTGGGTTCTCACAATACTTGCATTTGGATTCTTGGTTAAAACTTAGCTTAACAAGAATGAACACACATAGCCTCTAGAAATTTGGAGTATTCACTATACCAAAATTACAAAGCATCAAGGTTATCACTAATTTATATATGATGATTTCACATTGATTCTTAAACTATTCGATAGGTTTGAACTTTAAAAAGATATATCTATTATTAAAAATACTATTAATTGTTATTTCACTTATGTCTTCGGGAAATCGTAGTGGTCATAAAATTACCCTTCAAGTAACTTCTTGAAAATGTTTATGCTTAAAAGTTTAAAACCTTGCCGTTTATGTTATTTAATGATGAAATCATTACAAATCACAACTTTTTTTTTTTCAGAGGTAGATGTAGATGCAAATTGCAATATTGCAATGTACAATTGGGGTGAGCACACTGGTACCCTAAACCCAAACAGAGTTAGTAAAATAATTTTACTTACATATAGATGTATACTAGAGCCCAATTAGCCCATTAAGGGCCCCAACGGAATTCACTTTCTAGATTCGGAAGCTAACTTGGTCATAAATTATAAAAGGACAATGTACGTTTATCTTTGAATTACCGAAATTGCTCTTGGACATTTTAAGCTTTTAATGAATTAATTTACACTTCAACCCTTATCTTTTAAAATATTTTTACTATCACATTTACATCAACCTAGAGTCCTACACCAACTGACACCGCCACCACCACCAATAATACCATCCCCGACACCACAAGACCGCCGTTCTCGCTAACGCCGCCGCAATGCGCGGATACCATGCTCGTTCATGTTAATTGTTACGAATAATGACGAGTCTTTGACATATATAATTTATTAAGTGAGAGTTCCCACGACTTCTTATTTATGAGAAATTCATGGATTAAACCTTTTTCCTAAAATCTTCCAAGATGTTTTCTTAGAAGGTAGTTTAAAACGCCATTGGAGGTAGACACCTTGGCGTGGGACTTTGAACTTAAATTTTTATAAGTATAGTTTACATAAACAGGTTGAAAAATTTTCAATTCAAGTTACCAACAAACTTCTAATTCAAACATTATATAAGTTAATAATCAACGCACGAAATCATTGAAAACCTCACGAACCAACTGTTATGGCATAACGAAAATAAAGTTTTTTTTTTTCAAGAAATTAATAATAACCCGTAATCAAAGTTAAGATAGGTTGTATAAAAGAAACTCTGTTACACCATACAACCTAGATATGATAATTTCTTCTTAAGTATATTTTTATATGTAACATATAAATTTATTTTTTTTCATATACTTATTCTTGATAATGTTTTATAAACCGTGTATTTTACACATTTCTATAAATAAAATGATTTAGAAACGGCTTGAAAATTTTCAATTCAAGTTATTAACGAACTTATAATTTAAACATTATATAAGTCAATCTTTATAATGAATTTTGAGAATGAACAAATCAAAACCAAACGAGGAAGCAAATGATACTTAAACAATCAAAATTAAAAAACCTATTGGATGATTGCAAATTGATGCTTAAGATAACAAGGTTTAGTCTCTGGTCCACTCTGCTGTCCCAATCGATAATGTCACTCGGATTACTTTTCTCTTCCAAGTGGTATATGCCATTAATGCCAGTCAACTGTTGGTGATAACAGCAAAATTAATTGGGAAGGATCTAAGAATATATAATAACTCTACACTTTCCTAATGGAAACTAATTTAAGATTGAAGGTTGTAACATAATTGAAATTTGAGAAATGCTAAATACAACTATATTTAACATGCATAAAAAAAACTAAGTCTATTCCTGATTTTAATGGTAAATGTATAAATAATTTATACATTTTATTTAGCAAACCCCTTGAAATTTTCATTAAAATTTGACATTCCTTAAGCTGGTCAACCCATTACATAAGTCAATTGTTACTGATACTTATCTTATACGTAGTTGGTTAACTGCTGCCATTTTCAAAGTAACCCAAAGTGTTTTTGAGACATACGATTTTGGGGGAAAAAGATTTGCTATCTGACCCGACCCGCTTCAAATTGGTTAAAATAACCTGTCAACGAACCCAAACCATAAGCGGGTGCGTAGATTCTTCGCACAATACGCAAATGAAAGACAGATCAAATAAACAATTAGTAATATAATTTTAACTATACGTGAAAGATGCATATTTGTTCCTACCAATGAGCCAAACAAAACTTCATCCAATTTTTGTGCTTGCACAATGAAAGTTCCTTTGCCACCGGATCAACGAGATTAAGTATCTAATGTGTAACATCTCAACAAGGCGGAATAATGGGGTATCACAAGAAAAGCACAGCTCGACATGGAAATTATGTAGAGTAAAACTAAATACATAAAAGGATCAAGTAAATCCATACGAACCATTCAGTAGTGCAAGTAACCGGGTCACGTCTAAGCATAAACCCCAAATCGGGAATAATGAATTATGGATCCAAGAAGTCCAAGTCCATATCCAATTCTAGCATAATCAAGCAATCAATCATCAAATACATCTTTGAGCTAACTTGTTCACCTGAAAAGTGTACTAAAACGGGTCAACATAAAGTTGGTGAGTTCATAGGGACAAGTAATAGGAAATAAGTGTCGGGATATCAACTGTTAACAATATACGAGGATTAGAATACCTAATCACGTCCAAGGAAACCCTAAAAGGTTCCACGTTATCACAAATCAATACAAGTCAACGTTTACGTTTCAATCATAGTTATAATGGCACGACTTACATAATAAATAATGCGCGATAAACCGACACGACTTACATGATAAACAATGCGCGTAATACGTTCCTGGCATGACTTACATATGTTTCAAATGCGTGATAAACCGACACGACTTACATGATAAACAATGCGCGAAATACGTTTCTAGCACGACTTACATATGTTTCAAATGCGCGATAAACTGGCACGACTTACATGTATTTCAAATGCGTCATATCACGTTACGACTTACATATATTTCAAATGCGTCATATCACGTTACGTTGCAACTAAACATTCATATACAACATACACGTTAAACAATATCGTTAACAACAACATTATACCACAAATCGGGGACTTATCGTTATTCCATCAAGATGGAGTTAATCGTTATCGCAAATCACAAATCTATAATACGTTATAGGGGGAAATATTATCATGCAATGTCCTATGTCTCGTTCCATATCAAAACGTTTTCCATCAACCAACAACACAAAGCACATACACTTCACACGATTTTACTTTCAAGGAACCTTTGATGCTTATAGGTGAGTGTGAACAAATTAAAAATTTTGTCACGTTTTTTAATGTGTAGAAATATATTAAATTAAAAGTGTGTGGAAATTTTTCCACACTAAAAAGTGTGTAGAAATAAAAGTTCACACTTTTTAGTGTGAACTTTCATAATTATTTTGTCACACTTCATTTGTCCACGGTAACTAAAAAATTTACCGTGAACAAATGAGGTGTGACAAAATAAGTTTAAAATTTCACACTAAAAAGTGTAAACTTTTATTTATACACACCTTTTAGTGTGAAGAAATTTTCAAACACTTTTAATTCAATATATTTCTACACACTAAAAAGCGTGACAAAATTTTTAATTTGTTCACACTCACCTAAAAGTGTGAACAAATGCAATATTGTTTGTAGTGATAGGGTCACCCGCAGCCTTCCCACCACATATCCAACTCATTGAAAGTAAGATCGTCTTATATGTATGTACAACTAACCAAATCAAAACGTGTATTCATAAGCGAAAGCATAGTTAACCGAGCAACAAGTCAATGTGTCAACGGAACAATCAATCAATCGATTAAGCAACAATCAAACCAGCACGTACACTTTTCAGCCCGAATCTCAATTGAGTAGGGAGGGTTTACGAAACTCACCTTGAGAAGCTACAACAAGTTTAGATTAATCTACAAGCGAGCAATATTCATCACATGATCACAACCTATAGTTACACATGCATATACGTCAATATACGCCCATACGTTCCAAATTTCGGGACATGATTGATCATAAGAGTCAAAATAATGTTGTTAGGTTGATTAGTGTTCAAGAGGATGTTAGGAAATGATTTGATAAAGTTTAAACGAGTCAAAAACGAAAAAAAATGAAACTGATAGTGTTGCCCCGCAACACCGCTAGTTGTGCCACAACTAGAATTTCTGAAATTTTTGTTGCCCCGCAACTACTTGTTGCCCCGCAATGAGTCCCAGTTCAGCACAAACCAGCAGCAGCTCAAGAGTGAAGAACACAACCCATTTCACCATAAATCGTCATTTTTAACTCAAGAATCGACCAAGGAAGTTTCAAGACTCATTTTGAAGCTTAAACAAACATATTTCAACATGAATAAACATAACCATATCATAGATTCGATCCAAACATCATTTCTTGCCTAAAATCTTTCATGACTCATTCGAAACCCTAATCTTACTCAAACTCGTTTTTGACCCGAAATCGACCAAGAACTCATAAGATATGACTAAGAAACATGTTTAATGATATAAAATGGTTAATATGAGATAGTTTTTACTTACCAAATCTTCCAAAAGCCTTCAAATCCGAATTTGACCTAAAAAATGGAGATTTCTGGCACTTGGAGGTTTGATCCTTTGATATGATGTTTAGTTGATGATTATGATGAAGAATTTACTACTAATCTAGCCCAAACAACAATCGATAATCCAATAATTTAGGAAGAAGAAGAAGGAGAAGAGGTTTTGGTCTTTACTTAAGGAGAGAAAGAGAAAGAAAGAAAGAAATTGGAAGAAATGAAAAGGGGAAAGGAAAAGGAAAAGGGGAGGGGGCCGGCCTATGTTCCAAAATGGTAGGCTCCCGCTCCGCTAATTTCGACAAATAGCTTAACGTTAACCGTTTAAATGCCAAAACAAAACCGTGCACGTAAATAAACTCAACGTTACGTTAATACTCTACAAAACGCCCATAAGTCATTTCAATTCACAAAAATCTTTCACATTTAATCACGTTTAATTTACAAGTCAAACGAGTCAAAATTCACGAATGTTACATAATGTATAAGTGCGGAAACTCTTATACACTAGCAATCAACACAACATATGAATAAGAATATGAATGAATAAACTGGAACTGTATATTACTTCGGTAAATACAATTACAAGTAATACACCAAGTTCGAATACGAAATTATGCGAAACAAAACGACTGGAAGATTCCACAAGTTGCAACCAAAAACTCTCTCTCCCTTTTTCTACCGAAACCTAAACCTTACATCTATATATATAGGCTTAAACATGGACCGGACCGGGCCAACGTCTAATCAGTCGACCTCGTGTAGGTTGAGCTCGACCAAGTCAACACAAGCTTGACTAATTCGAGCTCGTGTAGGTCGAGCTCGACCAAGTCAACACAAGTTTGACCGGGCCAACACGAGTTTGACTGACATAAGTTCAACTTATTACATGTGAAAACTTAACGTTCATTACAAGTACATATTCAATAGACTCAAGACAAACTTCTATAATGATGTTGTCACCCGGAAATGCACCAACAGACTCCCCTTGACATCAGCATTTAGAAGTTTTCATCGATCTTCAAAGTCTTCGCTTGTAATGCATGGAAATAGTAACAGAAATGCCCGATCAAGCACTCCTTGACTATTGCTGTCAATTCTGACAATCATGAGTTAAAAAATCTGCAATCAACAAATTTTCGTTAACTAATAGTATTATGTCTTCTTTTGGTAAGACTTGATCTTTATGCGCTGCATACTGATCTTCAAACTGCAAAATCTTTGTACCCTTATGACAATGAACAAATCTAATACTCAGATTGTAATTCTCCCCCTGAACAGTAACATCCAATTTAAGCTCCAAGCAATATTATCATGCCAAACATCATCACTTCAAAGTAATACAGACATCATTGCCTCCTCATGCAATTCGGATATCATCACTCCAGACATTATGCAAAATAACATCGCTCAATATATTTTGATTTTCAAACTTAACCGACATATGATAAAAAAGTTGAATCTCCAACAATCAACATCGAATTTAATCAGCTCTCACAGCGACCAGAAATTCTGTAACTTGAATTTCAGATATGCAACACTCACAAGATCCATGTCTTCAACCAATAGTGTCTGACTTTATCTTGTATCTTCATGAATCCACCAATCACCTAAAGTCTTTCATATCAAATCTCCCCCTCAAGGTAAGCATCTCCAAAATACATAGAGAACCACTTAATCTGCAACCTCTTCACTAGTCACCGGATTAATCATCTCTACATCATTGGTATTAAATAAAGGTTTGATTTTTAATTACTTGGCTATAAATGATTAACTTTATGACAAAAGCTTTTCGACAAAATCTCAAACACATGTTAAGGAAAGATGATAGTCAGTTTACTCGGAGTTTCAATCCTGATCTTCAATCTTCATCTGATTCATCTGAATCACCTAATCTTTAATCAGGCGCCTTTGATCCAAAAACTAAGTCGGACACATGTCACACAGATTCAAAACCAAAAAGATACCATGACTAAACCCCGTCGAAACACCATGATCTTCATTGCTATGAATACCCAAGAATTTTGCATAGATACCTAAACCTTACATCTATATATATAGGCTTAAACATGGACCGGACCGGGCCGACGTCTGATCAGTCGACCTCGTGTAGGTCGAGCTCGACCAAGTCAACAAAAGTTTGACTAATTCGAGCTCGTGTAGGTCGAGCTCGGCCAAGTCAACAAAAGTTTGACCGGGTCAACACGAGTTTGACTGACATGAGTTCAACTTATTACATGTGAAAACTTAACGTTCATTACAAGTACATATTCAATAGACTCAAGACAAACTTCTATAATGATGTTGTCACTCGGAAATGCACCAACACACAACCACAAACATTAGGAGACCTAAAGAATAAAAGAAACCAAGTACTAGTTAAACAAATGAGCGGTGTGCAGTGTGCACATCCTAAAGCATCTTAGTTAATCACGGTACGACTTTCGTACATCGTTAATATAAAGTACTTTATAAGGATCTACGTTATAAGTGTTTTATTAAGTTAAATGGTAATAGGACCTCAAACACTAATGTATCCAATTAAACAGGCTTTTAGGACACCAGTTTAACATGATAATAAGACCCCAAACACTCATCGGACCTATTAGATAATTTTCTAGGACCTTAATCTAATAGCATCCTACAAAAAAGGTCCTAAAAACATTTGTTGTAGTGATATTATCTAGTCAACAGTAAAAATATATATCCCTAGATATATCATTATACTAACCTATATAATGTCCAAAATAAATTGGAGTTTAAAAGATAAAAGTCATATATCATCTGTCACATATAAAACTATTATCATACAAATGGATGCATAGAATACTTGGCCTTTAAAAGCAAATGCTTCAACCTGATATCTCTTGCTGCACAAATGACAATATTTAGAAGTTTTTATTCTTGTTTGATCCTACAGGTAGCTCTTACCTTGGCAATGGTTTATGCACAGGACGATCAATCAGGTACCTAGCTAAGAACGATATTCCAAAGCACATGTGTGTATTAACTGCATTATGATCTCAGCATTTCATTTTCTTCTTTGCAGGTTTCATTAGCATAGATTGTGGAATGACCCCGGGCTTAAACTACACTGACAAAAGAACAGGATTAAACTATGTTTCAGACGCTGGCTTCATAGACAGTGGAGTAAGTCAAAAAATACTACCTGCTTATAACTCTGCCGAACTTGATTTGCAGCTCACCACGCTTACAAGTTTTTCTCAAGGCACCAGAAACTGCTACACTCTAAGACCCGAACAAGGGAAGGGTAATAGATATATGATAAGAGCAAGGTTTACTTATGGGAACTATGACTTGAAAGGTCAGCCCCCGCGATTTGATCTCTACCTTGGATCTGATCATTGGGATACCGTTGACTTCAGCATGTCTTTGGCAATGGACTATGAAATTATACATCTCACCTCGTCAGACTACATATATGTGTGCCTTGTAAACATAGGTCTTGGCATCCCGTTCATTTCAGCATTAGAGCTAAGGCTTTTGGATAGCACCATGTACGCAG
Organism: Erigeron canadensis; assembly: GCF_010389155.1. Classification (NCBI taxonomy): domain Eukaryota; kingdom Viridiplantae; phylum Streptophyta; class Magnoliopsida; order Asterales; family Asteraceae; genus Erigeron; species Erigeron canadensis. The sequence continues at coordinate 1,110,554 of NC_057767.1, forward strand.
GTCAGCTACAGTCACTGGCCCTCTCCGTACGCACTAATCTTGGTACATCTGAAACAGTAAGGTTAGCCCTTCGAAAACCTTAAAGCTCTTAGTTGTAGCATACACTACGTTTGGTTATACATACAGAAGTTTCAAGTGAGTTGACCTGAATCTAAGTCAACTGAAGTCCTACCTAGGGATGTACGTGCTTTGGTTGAATAGGTTGGCTAAACCAAATTTATTTCTTTTGTAAAACAGAAACTTATACCTACGAACACAACCAAATATTTGTATCAATTGTCTTAACTGGATGCTTTGGCTTATATGGCATTTAAATGATTTTTCACTCACATTTTAAGGTTCCTTTACTCTAAGTCGATAGAAGTTATATAAAAATATTACAAAAAAGTGTTAAGGGGTTTAAACGACTAAACGAGCGATATTTGGCTTCATGTTTTAACATCAAAAAGTAACAAGCAAACTTCAACCGGTTGGTTTGGCCAGTTTGAATGTTGATGGAGAAAATCTAAGAAAGATTACTGGTTTATTAGAGATTTTTAAGTTCAAATGGACAGTCGGATCCTCAACTAATACCTTATGGACTTAACTCAGTTTTGTTTGTCCAACTTGACTGTTATCTATTGTTTATTCAGGTTCGAAGATGACAAGTATGATCGAATATGGTATGCACTGGATTCTTCTAAAACCACTAATCTGGTGACTTCTGGTACAGTTTCTTCAGGGCCTTCAACTAAAGAAAAAGTACCATCAAGGGTTATGAGCACTGCCATCACAATCGATAACCTTACAGATTACTTATACTATTCATGGGAGGCTACTGACGCCAATACAACGTATTACATGTACATTTACCTTGCGGAAATTGAAATACTAAAAAGAAACGAGACCAGGCAGTTCAACATTTATTTGAATGGAGACCACTGGGAAGGGCCAGTTTCTCCACTCGATCACATGACAAGCACATTGTACAGCAGCTTTTTTAATTCATCATCGTATACACTTGCAATGAATAAAACCAAAAATTCAACGCTTCCTCCTATTTTAAATGCTATAGAGCTTTATACTGCAAGGCAGCTCCTGCAATGGCAAACAGATGACAAGGATGGTAAATATACAATTTACTAGAAGCAGATATCTTTTTATATTAGGTTTTAATCGACCAAAATTCTGATAGACATAAAAAATGGCAAGATGGTTGGTTGGGTAATGGGCCAAAATAGGTTGCGTTCTAATGGGTCTTTTCTAACTACAGGTCAGGTCAGGTAAGGCTGAGTTAACCTGCTAACTCTTTTTTGTCCATCCCGTGTATAATGATTCAAGTGCTTATTCAAAACGAGGTTGTTTGCACTAAAAATAGACTTTGGTCAAACTCGAATCTGCTTTCACCCATCTGACCAATTTAACTTGTTCCCCTTTTAGTAATTTTTCTTTAACCGACCCGTTTAAGATAACCATCCATAAGTAGATGTGTAGTTGGATCCCATGTCAGCAAAGTGCACATATATCATATTTAAAACGGTCCGTTCGTTTCTCTTGTCTATGTTGTCAAAATTAGCTGCAGCAATCTGGAGTATTAGGTCCACGTATCGACCAAAAAAAAGTTGGCAAGGAGATCCGTGTGTTCCACAAGCATCTACGTGGGTTGGACTTAACTGTAGCTACAATGATAGGATGAATGCTAGGATCATATCCCTGTATGTATTCCGTTCACACTTTACAAGTTCACATCCATAACTTGGTAAATGAGAAAATTATAACACTGATAACTTCTAAACAAAACTTTAAATATAGAAACCTGTCCTCGAGCGGATTGGATGGAGAGATTGCTGCTAACTTAGCTAATCTCACTATGATACAATCATTGTAAGTTTGTCTTAGATGATCAGTTTATGTCGTATAAGATTGTTTACAATGTTAAAAAAAAAAAACATTGTTTACCATACGAATCATTATTTCTGTTCATTCTTTTTCAGAGATCTGTCCTACAATAACTTGACAGGAGTTGTGCCAAAGTTTCTTGCGTCTCTAGATTTCTTGCGGATTCTGTAAGCTTGGGAGTAGATTTTTACGGTTACAATTAAGTTTTATAGTTTTTATATACAGTGGTCTTATATTGTGTCTCTACTTTCTACTTGTAGCAACTTAACGGGAAACAATTTCACAAAACCGTTACCAGCAGAGCTCCTAGCAAAGTCAAATGAAGGATTGTTGCTTCTTAGGTTGGATCCTGATTTTTGAACTTATACTCTGCATAAGCAATTTAGTTGGTCTAAAATTTTATTACATTATCAGTATTGAAGAAATAAGCAATCAAGAAAAAGTTTCTTGTCCCACGGGTTCATGTAAAAAGAGTAAGAGCAACAAAGTTGTGATTCCAGTGATAGCAACAGCTACGATAATCTTCGTGATATTAACTGCATTGTCCATCTTGTGGATAATTAAAAGAAGGAAAAAAGGTTTGGAACAATTTTCTACCTTATCATTGCGTAATCTAGTAAGATTTGTATCGTATTATCTTAAATAATGGTATCATATGATCTAACATACGAGCTTATCTGTTTAATGTGAGCTCCGTGTTTGAAGTTATGAATGCAGATCTGGATAGTATAGAAACAAGAAATCGACGCTTCACATTTTCAGAAGTACGGAGTATTACTAACAGCTTCAATACTGTCATTGGGAACGGAGGTTTTGGAACCGTATTCCATGGATCCATTGGGGATAACCAAGTTGCCGTGAAGATGCTTTCTGAATCATCAGCTCAAGGTTATAGGGAATTTCAGGCTGAAGTAAGTTTTATTTTTGCATACAGAGCAAATATTTCACTATAGAAAACTAAAAAACTTTGAGCTACAGGTGCACCTTCTCATGAACATTCATCATAGAAACATAACTTCACTTGTTGGGTACTGCGACGAAGGGAGCCGAAAGGGTATTATCTACGAGTATATGGCTAATGGAAACTTGGGAATGCATCTATTTGGTAAACTTTCCATCAAATTCTTTTAAGTAAGTTTCAGCCCATAGTAAAAGCTGAAGTTCAATAACTATTACCTCAAACAGATAGAACTTCAGAAATCTTGAGCTGGAGAATGAGGTTACAAATTGGACTTGATGCAGCACAAGGTCAGTAATCAGGTTACTTCATATATACAAGCATGTACTCATTATTTTCTTTTGAAAGTTACAACTGCTTTAACATTGCGCGTGTTTTGTATATATAATAGCGCTAGAGTACATGCATCATGGTTGCAGACCACCAATAGTCCATAGAGATGTGAAGTGTTCAAACATATTACTAAATGAAAATTTCCAAGCGAAACTAGCAGACTTTGGGCTGTCGAGAGCTTTTGCAACTGAAGGTGCGACTCATGTGTCAACAGGAATTGCGGGCACTCCTGGGTACCTTGACCCCGAGTAAGTTTTTGGCCGTCCATGTTTTTTCACTTACAGAGAGCAATTTCTAAGTTAGTTAAGTTTTTAAATAGAACTTCTACCATGAGCTCCTATTAGCGTGCAAAGAAAAACTCCTTGCTGTCCACGAGTTAAAAAAGTCGTTGATGACATTTCACAAGAACACAAAGAAGTAACAAACTATCCTACTCCTACTCCTAAACTGACTCGAATCCCTAGGATGAACCTCGGACTTCATGAAATGTGTAACTTAAAATTGATACTTCCCGAGGATGTTGGCTATAAGATAATTACATGTTAATAGCGGATCTTCTTGTTTAAATGTAAAAAATGAATCTTGTATTGCAGGTATTCCACAACAAATAGATTGACAGAGAAAAGTGATGTGTACAGCTTTGGGGTAGTACTCCTAGAGTTGATCACAGGCCGAATGGCGATATCAGAACAGACGTTCATACTTAACTGGGTCAACTCCATTGTAAGGGAAGGAAGCGTTGAAAATATAATTGATACTGCGTTACAAGGGGAATTTGATATAGATACAGCAGGGATGATGCTAACATTAGCGAGGGCTTGCGTTAATAGCGTATCCACCCAAAGGCCAACCATGAATAATGTGGTGATCGATCTAAAGAACTGTTTGGAAGCCGAGGAAGATTTTCATAACGCCATACCGGATAATATAGATGGAAGCATTTCACTGGTTCCAGATCTTAGATAAGTTTGAACTTTTTTTTGAATTGTATCCAATGTACATTCTGCACTTTCGAAAACAAACTGGTTGCAGCATGCAGTTTTATTGAAATGATCTCAGTTCCTCGATCCTAAATACATTTGCCCATGTTTGAAACAACTCTTGAACTTTTCAACCAAAAATTGTGGTATTGGGGCTAGGGTTCTCCAATATTCTTCTTTTTTTTATGATACTTTATATGCTCTTTAACATACAACAAGGGATGAGCAAAACTTCCCGAATACAGAAACCATACCGGTACTAAAATCCCGTACAAAAGACATATATACGGTACCTCTGTCGGTTAGGTGAAGTTGCCGCATTCCCAATTAATATTTACGGGTGCGGGTAATTGTTTTTATTACCAAAATTTTAATGGAACTTTTTTTTTCTTTCGAACATTCAGTCGGTATGCGATATCAGGGATACCTCATCGTATAATGGTGAAGCCTTGCACGTACCCTAGACAACGAGATGTTGACCATGTACCATTACAAGTATTCAGAGGAAAACACCCTAAAACTGGTCATCCCTAAGGATGGAAGTCAACTGGGATGCCTCTAACTAGTCATAAGGTAGAGGATGTTCGTAATAGGACATCGTATTTAAATTTGCATTCAAAAGCTTAAATATACACCAACTTAACGTTTGACTTCTCCTATCCGGCCCTCCCAAACAGTGAATCGGCCCCTTTTAATATCAAATTCAGGCTCCACCGAATATATAAAGGGTTGGTCTTGTTGGGCCCATGCTAAATGCGAGTTGTCATAATCCAAATAATTAACTTATTTTAACTAAAGGAGATGATATTAGTACCATCTAATTTGATAGATCTACCATATACATACATTATTTACTTGTACAGTGTGTTGTTTCATTTGTACAGTACGGTAACTTAATCATAAACCATGGTACGAATATCAATTCTCTTTAACTAATGGTGAGTAGTGAAGAATTTTTTTTGTTTTATTTAACACAAAGTCTAAGAACTAAAACATCAAACAATTTTACGAGCATATGAAGTTAAACAATGCATTATAAATTAAAAAAAAAAAAAGTTGTTTCCCAAGAGATTATTTTGAAAACAGTCTCTTTACTTTCAAGTTAGGGTAAGAGTATTTGCATCTCATCTCTCTCATATTGCACACGTACTTAAGCAAGTTTCTGGTATCATTGTTGTCATTGTTTATGGTCATTCGACTGGCTACTCTAGATTGTATAAGAATAAAAAGATTACAAAAAAAATAATAATAAAGAAAGAAATTTAAATGTATGTTAAACAAGAATTCTAGAAGAGCTGCAAGTTGCAACAATTACATAAATTCCATAAGAATCTATGAAAAATTAACTAGAAATTTACAAAGGGTAAATCAGGTTGTAACTCCATTAGGCCATTTGGGTTGTAATTTCATATGGTTTGTTGGATTTTGTGTCTAGGGAACAAACATAATAGCCAACTCAGCCCAAACTAATGCTCAAAATTGAACTAATGGGCCGTGAAAAATATAAAATGATCAATCATATGAAACTATTTCGATTTCCGTTCTATAGATTTTTTGAGTGGTAGTTTTAAAAATCATATAATGAGGTTGTAATATTAGTATACTACAACTTTTGGTCGTTAAAAAAATACCTTTTTATAATTACTACAATAGTACACGTTTATCATATAATTTGTGAATACCATCTTGTTAGAAAGCCTTTTTCCTATCTTTAGAAACAAAAGTCAATATACTCACTTTCCTTCAAAATGGTCAACGGTCCTCTAGAAATAGTTTTTTTTTTTTTTTTTTTTTTTTTTTTTTTTTTTTTTAATCTTTACATAGAGGTAAGACTATTGATAATTTTCATATAAGGTAAGAGTATCAACATGACAACATCTAATTACATTTCTCATACCATGTGAATGAAAGGCACTAGCACGTTACCCGCGCAATGCGACGATAGTTGTGGCGGCGACGATGTGGTGGTAGATGCGACTATTTGTGGTAGATGAGACGTCGATTGATGTAGATTATTAATGGGGATATTTTAAAAAATAAAGGATTGATAGTATAACTTAATCATTAATGTTAAGGGGTAGTGTAAGTAAAAATATTTTAGTACTAAGTAAAAATATTACATATCTTAAGGGTGGTAGATGGAAATATTACATGGAAGGGCATTTTAGACATTTTCCCGTATAACTTTCAACATAGGGGGTATTTTTTTTAATAGGTAGTATAGATAACGGGCCGGGTAACTATTAAACTCTTGATTATCTTGTTAGAATCATTTTAAATTAATGATGATGGATATGTAATCGGATTAAATTAATACTATGAATAGTGTACGGGTACCTTCAAATCTTATCATTTTGTCCCTATGCCTTGAGTTACATAAATTTCTCTTTAGTATAATCCGAAAATACAATTTAAATACACAAATGCTCTTATTTAAATGCTGTTTTTCAATATATAGTACTTCTTATCTAAGAAAAAAGTCGTACGAGTATATTAAAAACCTTAATAATGTAGTACTTTAGTTCCTTTACAAGCACGTTTAATTATGGCATTACAATTCCATATATTATTCATATAATGTAACGAAAATAAAAAGTCAATGCAATCGATCATATGTGGCTATGTTCAATGTTATGAAATATGTCAGCTGTCCATGACATCATATTTCTGTTACATTGTTATACGTAGATCAAACGTTTGAACCTCTTTATTATGTCATCTTGATAATTTTCATCTTATTTAAGTGTTTAAAGTTAAGAATTTTAAAAAACAAATTTTACAGTTGCGATACAATAATGATGAACAAGTTGGCATCGGTTTGTTATATAATCGGTGTTACAAATTGTAACAAACCAAAAAAAAAAAAGTCAAAGTATTTACGTATGGTACATATGCCAACTATATATACGATTTGTATAATTGTCAACTTGGAGCAATTATGAAGTGTGTGTATATATTATTTCCATATTGGGAAGCAAAAATGAATAAAAACTAAAAAGGCAACGGAGGGATCCGGGTCATTTACACAACAGAATATTCTAAAAATAGTAATCAAACATAACTGATTTCCAAACAAATAGCTTTATCAATCATGACAATGCCATGACAAATGTCAAATTCCATCATGTGATTTGGATATCAATGATCTTGCTAATTCGATTTAAAAAGTATATATATCTCATTTTATATAGGAATAAATCTTATTCGACCGTTACTTGTCTTAATTAGTTCAATGAATAAATTAGAGTCTTTTTCCATTTTTGTTGTTAAAAAAAAATAACCAAAGCTTTCGTTAAGGTGCATTAATTAGTTGTATACTTACCACAAAAATCAGGGGTGCGGTTTTGATATAAAAATATACAACATTTTTATGCACGTGAAATGAATCCCTAAGTGCTTGATTTAGCATTTTCCAAAAAAATATTATATATATTTATATTCCATACTTAAAAAAAAAAAACCTCTTGTTGAAAGTTACAAGACACTCTAAATACGGAGTACAATACATATCACTCTAAATAAAATAAATACACCATTAACCTCTTAACTTTTAAAATAACTATATTAACCATTATATTAATTAATAGCTTATATTACTCGTCATCATGAGCACCGTCAGTCACCACTGGCACCCGTCACCACCGCATGGCCACTACCATCGATGTATTGTGCAGACATTATGCTAGTAATAATTAATTGATTAAGAGAATATTTTAGTTAAAACGGATATATCTGCATCCAAAAACATGTTTTCTAGCAAAAAAAATCTTACCTACTTAAAGTTTTCGAATAGGCTTTAATGTATCATTGCTAACCAAATACTGATTTTTTTTTTCTTCCGAAATATGCAATTGGGTGAACACGTTTCGGTGAAATTCTGTATTGGTGCTCAAATTGTAATCTACGAGTAATATATTTGGGTGCAATATAAACAAACTAATCTTGAAAATAAGGATAAACAAAATAAAATAACTAATACATGTGGTAGGCATATCATAGGAAGAGGTCAAAACAAAGGGATGATTTTCGAGGGGCACGCCTTAGATTGAATCAAGGAGACAGGACCCACTCACCGCCCACATGTGTTAACAACATAATGTATATTTTTAACCAGCTACTTAGCTTTTCTTTCCTTTTTTATTCAAAAGATTATACTTGTAGATATTTTGAGCGATAAATGGATTGACATAAACTACATAGCGTTTTTAGTATCTAGATTTCTAATAGTATATGTATCGAGTAAGTACTCATGTGGTAACTTGAAAGTTTACGTTTATTTATCATTTGTGTAACTTTGAGACACTACTCATACCAGGAATTTCAATGTGTGAGAAATGATACGGGATATGTGAGTGGTAACGTCGCCATATAGCTAGGGATGTCGACAACAAAATATGAAACACCACAATTTTAGATTTTATCCGAAGATCCTACATTGAGATTGTACCATTAAACATCATGGTTGTGTTATCTTTTGTTTTTGATCCTACATTGAGAATTTGAGATTGTACCCTTATGACCTTTAACCTGCATATCTAAATAATTTATATATTTAATTTAGATACTTTATGTATCTAAATTATTTAGATACGCAAGTTAAAGATAACACAACCATTATCTAACAAAACAAAATATATACACATGTCAATGACATAAATCAAAATCAAAATCCAAATGTATAATTATGTATGGCATTATCAATTAAGCTATCAATTGAAATTACATATTAAGCTATCAATTGAAATTACATATGATGATAGCAAGCAAGGGGTGAGTTATTTTGAGAACTCACAAATAAAAAAGAACGCGAGAACAATTCTAGACTATATATTTTCACATTTTTTTTCTCTCTTCAATTAAAATGAAAATTCATCTAAATCATTCAAAATGTTTTATCTCAAAGACCGTAAATTGTTAGATTGAAAAAAAAATATAAGTAGTTATAAAATTTCGTCCTATTTCATTATTGATGCGACTCGATATACTTTTGACAACTTTTTAAAATTCTTTTTTTTTGTACTTACATAACTTACACATGTGTAGGTTGAAGGAAAACTGTGATTTGGAACGGGCTTCGCTCTTAAGGAAATTATAAAGGGTAGCTGGTGGGGGTGATAGGTCATTGAGGGTGATAGGTCATAGTGTGAAGGACATAGAGGGTGATAGGTCATAGGAGGTGATCGGTGATAGGTGATCTACCTAACGGGCTCTGCCCTTAACCGTTATCGCTCTGCCATGGATTGACTAGCTTCGCCCTTGGCCACCATGGCTCCACCATGGATTGTTGAGCTCCACCCTGAACCTTGATTGTTGTGTACAGATGGTCATTTACAAATTTACATGTGAAAACAAAAAACCTACACATCTATAGGTACACAAGTAATATGGGGAAAAAAACAAAAATTAAAAAGTCGTCAAAAGTTTATCGAATTGCATCTCTAATGAAAACGGACAAAATTTTAAGACTATCCATACCTTTTTTTTTCATCTAATGACTTACGTTTAGTGAGATAAAACATTTTGAATAATTTGGTTGAATTTTTTTATTTTATAGAAGAGAGAAAAAATGAGACAAAATAAGTGACCCAGAATTGTTCTCTCGTTTTTTATTTTTTAAGAGTTCTTAAATAACCCTTCATCTAGCAAACAAATAACGAGTGTCATCATTATGTTCAAGTGAGATTACAAATGATGTTGGCAATTATAAGCATTAATACTCTTTGTATAACTAAAGTAGCTTTGAGTTTTGAGCATATGATTTCATGATCATTATCATGGTTTGTGGGGTTAGCTAAAACTAAGGTTTTTTTTATTAGTTTTCTCTCTATGCATTTTGCATAAGATATTATATTAGTGGTAGACTAGGGTACAAGCTTTCATGCATCAAAAATAGGTTTAAAGTAAAAGGTTCAACCATTGAATCATGATGGTTATTGTTTGTACTCATTCAACTCGTGCTCTTAGGTTTAGAGATAGTAGTTTTTTTAGAAATGGCTTCCTCTAGAATTGGAATTAGCCTCTAGAATTGGAATTAGGTATATGAAGATCCATCACTCAAATTTGTCGTTAAAAAAAAAAAAAATTTAAAAATCTAGCTATAGTACTTTGCATAATTATAGCTCATGCTGGTGGTGGATTGGGGTACAAGTTTTCATGAGGATATTGAAAATGAGGTTGCATGGAAAAAATGTTTTGAGTGAAAGGTGCAACCATTGAAGCATGATGAGGGATGATTTGTGTACTATTTTGCCCTGCTTGTTCCAATGCCTTCACTTGTGACCTCAAAAACTTGAGATAATTTGCAGCCTCATCAAGCATAGATGCTGTGTCCATTTTGTTTCCACCAGGGACAAGTTTTTGCAAAACTCTAATCCTTTCACTTATCCTTTCCCTTCTTTCCCTAGCCGCCACGGTTTGGGGATCACTCGATATCCTTACATTCTTTCGTTTAGGTTTATCCACCACTGTCTCTACTGCGAAACTCACAGGCCGGAATGCTGCTTCTCTATAGATCATTTCCTTCATTTGTGCTATTGCTTCTGTGTCGGTTTCTGATGGATTACCGGGTTGTTGGAAGTTTATAGTTGATGAGGTCGGTTGGCCTGGATCCGATCTAGATCTTTTCGGTCTTGGTAGGTTCTCAGCTGAAATTACCCCAATCCTCTCTATCCGTCGTTTATTCCCGGATGAACATTCACTACAAAAATCATACAAATTATTTGTACATAAATATTTATTTTTTCTTCATGTTTACGGAAATATATAAATATATATCATTTGAACTAACAATTAATTATATGGCATTGCACTTTAACAATGTTTTTAAGTATATTAACAAATTCTACATATGTATATAATTAGTAGCCAAGAAAAGTGGATATATACGTACACTTGGTTAATCTGTTGGAGAGATTGAGAAAGAACACCATCATCCGTGACGGAATCACCAGACGACACACCACTACTAACGTTATTATTTCTGGTCACAACATTAATGTTGTCGTCGACGTTACGCCATAAACTCTTGTCATCTGAGAAAACCACGGGCGGCATCCCATCTGACGTGTCATCGATAGTACTACTATTTGTGCAAGAAAGTAAGCATTCAAAAGAAGCCGTAGTAGTACTCGTTATGGTAGTAGTAGTGGGAACTAAATTCTTGCTGATGATATCTTGCAAGCCATTAGCCCAATTAGTAGTAGATGACAATTGGTGGATTTGATTCAAGAACATGTCATCAGAATCGAAATCGAAACTTTGTTGTTCTTGCTGATCATGACCATGATCATGTATGTTGAACCAAGGAAATTGCATATCATCCATATGTTTGATTGTTATATAGAGTGCTATTGATATATAGAAGGTTGATCAAGAAGAGATAGAAATAGTAGTTTGGTTTCAAAATTTGACTATATTATGAAGACACTTTCTATGCTAGCATAATCTTATATAATCATGTTATATATATAGTAGCTTATATATAGATATATAAATTATTTATATATATAGATGAGAGAGAGAGGGGGGGCACATGGTCGACACACACACGCATAGACAAATGCACGCACAAGGAAAGACAAGTAGTAACAAATGTTTTAGTTTGAAACAAAATTTCAAGTTGAATGGTAGGGTTTCAAAAAGATAAGGCCCCAATCCAATAGTTTTTGGCCATTTGAGTTTGTTTTTTACTACTATATAATATTGTAATGTAATTATTTAGTCCAATTCTATTTCAATTTCAATTTTTGTCGATCTGCTGATCATGTTTCTACATTATATGATTAGGATCCATAATCTATATGTTAATAATTTATCACAAAGTCGACATAAGTCACTACTCAAAAATACTAAAAGTATATACAATTATAAGATACAATTAATTCTACGTACAATTCGTATATACAAAAATCAACCATACCCTATTTCAGTGTAATCGGGTTATGAAGAAGGAGAGAGACCGTCTTAATTTTATGCAAAAGTAGTAAGACTGCGCTCCAAAACGACATTATACGAAAGTGAAAAGCGTGTGAGAGGGAGAGATGTCTCATTGTTATCATGCTAGCTAGCTAGTTGTTTAATGCGTGAAAACATAATTTAATTTTTAGTTATCTACCAATATACTAAAACGGGATTGAAGTGTTTTGCAATCGACATTTGGCTCATTCTTTAGACGACACGTGTCCTTTTAAACTCCTAATTTGAGTTACCTTATGAATATTAAGTATTAATATTAATATAATATTTAACTAGTTAATCAGCCCGGCTTCAACCCGGGCATTTTTAATAAAATTTTAAAAGCAATTAAAAAACTAAAAAAATATATATAATTTTTGTTATTGATATATTATAACTTGGCTTGAAGATATTAAATTGATTAACACAATAATTATATATATTACTATCTATTGCATTAATAAAACATAAAAAGACATTTATGTTTATGATATTATATAAAAAAGTATTTATTTTGTTTACTAATAAAAGAATAAATTTGTAGACATCATAAATAAAATAAAACATTTTGAAAATATTTAATTGGCTATTTATCTTTAAAATTTTATTAATTAGATATGACATCATAAATAAAATAAAAACATTTTAAAAAAATTTATAGACATACCACATCATAATTGTTTTAAAAATAGTTTAAAAAACAATCCTTCTTTATTATATATAAAGATCATTAAATAATACGGAGTATACTATTGTTAATTTATTTTTTATTTTTAAATCCTAATTATATAAGTGTATGTACGTTTTTCTTAGTACAGTATCCTTCGAATACATACATTGCCATATATAATTCAATTATTATAATATTTTATATTTTTACCAATGTTATGTTCGGATCTGTAAAGAAATAAAAATATAAATTATAGTTTTTAGTTAGGGTGTATATATAATTTTTTTTTACTTTTTATATAAAATATTCATCTTAAATTTTATGATAAATGTACAATAATTATTTTATACACCTTATTTTATACACCTTATTTATAGCCCCTAAAGTTTAACTTATTGACGCGTATTGAAATTTGCTTAATTTAATGTCATGAAATACTACATATTGAATTTTTCTCAACGTAACAAATTGTATAATTTATTAAAATTTCACTTTTAACAATAAAACTAATTATACCATTACAAATAATATTGCAATTATTTACACTTTTAGTTAGCATGAACAAATTATAAATATTTGTCACGTTTTTATATGTATAAAACTATATTGAAGTAGAAATTTATCCACACTAAAAAACGTAAATTTTTTAATTCACATATTTAGGTATGGACTTTCATATTTAATTTGTCATATCAATTTTCTCCACACTGACTATAATATGTAATGTGGACAAAAATTAGTGTACAAATTAAATATAAAAGTCCACACCAAAATATGTAATTTTTAAAAAGTTTACACTTAAATTTCTATTTCACTATAGTTTTACATATATAAAAGTATGATAAACTTTTATAAATTTTTCACGCTAACTAAAAGTGTGGTTAATGAAATATTATTTGTGGTGTACAAATAATAAATTCGTATATCGTATGAGTATTAGGACTAATATACCTATATATGTATATGCATACATGTGTATAATGCGATTAGACGTGGAACAATTGGAATGAAGAATCTAAACAAGTACATATGTTTATGAAAAGATATATAGACATATAATAATTAAAAAATGATGGTGAATTAATGTGTAACAAACAATAAAGCTGCAAGAAGTACTTTTGGTGGTGTATTTCATGCGCTCTGTAAAGTAGTGAAGACTGTGAGCTCAGTACGAGTCGAGCACTCAGCCTCGATCTCTTTTTTGTTTGCCAGAAACCACTTTCTGATTTCTTCTTTTAATCATACATTCATCATTAATCAATTTGTACTAATTATTTTAATATATATTAGATTTTTGACCCGTGTCCAACACTGGACACGAGACTTACAATATTATTATTGTTAAATGCTTTGATAATAATTAACTGTGAACATTAATGATACAAAAGTTAATACATGTAAAGTAAGAAAATTATATTTTTTATTTATTGAAATAGAGTATGAATCTTGAATGAAGTTTATATTTGTTTAAAGTTAAAACATTGTATTTTATTTGTAAAATATTACTGTAAATTTTTAATAGTTTTTTAAAGACTTAATATTTATCTTTAAGTTGATATGTAATTATTGTATTATAATTATCTAATTTTAATTTAATATTTATACATATGGATAGGAGTATAGTCGACATTTAGTGCTATAAAATTTTAATAGTTTTTTAAAAATATAATATATATCTTTAGGTATAGAATTAGTCGTTTAATTATATTTATTTTTACAATAAAAGTCAAGATTAGTTAAAATTAACAATTAAAGAAAATTGAGAGTTGTGATTGGTCAATAAGTAACTTAATTAATTAAATGATGAATAATTAAAATAACCTTCTCAAGTTGATGGGACTGAATATTGTAAAAAGTATAAATTAAGTATCTAGGGCTAAAAAGTATGCCCTCCGTCCCCGCCCTCCGTCCCACTAAACTTGTCCACTTTTATAGTTTCAAAGTCAAACTTTATGAACTTTGACAATAAATATTTTTGTTTGTGTTATATAATGTTTGAGGAAAGTTATATGAATTGATTGTGTTTTAGATGTGTGTTTCATTGGTATAACTTTTATCGACTAATATATAACACAAATAAAAAAGTTTATGGTCAAATTTCGTAAAGTTTGACTTTAAAAATATAAAAGTGGGCAAGTTTAGTGGGACGGAGGGAGTATAAATTATGTGTAAATTAGTGAGAATTTTTATACAAATATTAATAATGATTATTAGGTTTACGATGACATAAGTGAGAATCAATTTGACGAAATTCAGCGATGTAATTGGTGAATAAGTCATTAGTTCAACTGTTTTTAGACTCGTGTTTAATACACAGGGCTTACGGCGTTATCAATATTAAATGTTAATTTATTATAGTTTAAAACTTAATATACTGTTTTGAGTAGTAAAAAATTGATCTATATATCAAAGTGGTTCTTAAAATGTTAATATATTTACATCAAATTTTATTTATTTTTAATCAATTGATTCCATATTTATATGATACAACATGATATTGGATATATATTAGTTATTATTCAATTGAATATTATTTATATGACAAAACATACTATTAGATATATATTAGTTATTATTCGGTTGGATATATATTTATATGATATAACAAAAAATTTATAATTAATCTTAAAGTGGTTATCTTAAGGTAGATAGTGGTGGACATTTATCTTAAGGAATATTTATATTAATTTATAATTACACTAAGGTAGTTATCTTAAAAAAGAAGAGCAACATTTATGTTATATTAATATTTATAGGTATTTAGATAATAAAAAGTCAAAGAAAGTCAAAATTAAAAATTTTGTGAAAGCGAGCGATGTGATTGGTTAATAAATTATTAGAACAACTATGCTTTAGTATAATAGAAGATTACATTCTCTGTAGATTGACAAAAGCTATAATTATAACATAAATGGATATGTTTAATCTAAGACAAAAGGAGGACTAATGAATATTGCGGGCAAACTATTTATGAAGAATGCTTAATTGACTAATAAAGATAGTACGGAGTAACATAGTAACGGCTAGCTAGTAGTCCGTGATACGAACGTTCAAAAACAATAAAAATATAATATATGGTAACTTTATCAATTTAGATTTTTAATAGTTTTGTCAAAACAACATATAGTGAGTATATATCTCTACTACATTATAAAGCATTTGTTCCTTTCAAAAAAATTTAACTTTTCAATTTTTCAACAATGTACGTACATCTACTAATGCATAAGCTACAATACATCTATATACATCTCAATGACTCATTTTTCTCTCTCCTCTATAAATCATTTTATTCCTCTAATTTATTCAAAATCTTTTATTTTAAAAACCGTATATCAATAAATTATAAAAGTTATATGTGTGTTTTTAAAATTTCATGCTCGTTCATTAGATAGGTCATTCGATATACTTTTGACGAATTTTTAAATCCGAGAGCGGAGCCCGTACGGCTAAGGCATTTGACTATCACACTTTAAGACGTATCACTACCTATGACCTATCACACTCTATGACCTATCAACCCACCATTTTATCGCTGCAACGCACGGGTACTTTTTCACGTTATATTTAAAATCAACATTTCAAATCTACCATATTTAAAACCAGGCATTGCATATTTAAGTTTACAAATACCATGTCGACACCATATATATAATCAACTTGGTTGCATGTCTCAAGAATTTGTATGCAAAGTAGAACTCCAAAAGTAAAAAAAAATAGATACCAAATGAAACAACTAAGATAATTTTGTATACAATTTATTTGATTTATATTGATTGCTTTTGAGGGGTTTGATCAGATATCCGATTCACATGCAGCCCATAACTACAGCTCAATGAATGGGATCCATTTGAAGTTTTCTAAGATTGCAACTTCAATTCTCCAAGTCCTGATTGTCAACTATAGCCTTGTTTTTCTTCATTTGTCAATTTTTATAAGGACAAAACTCTTTGTTTTTACACCACTTTCATTAACATTTTGGCAGCTGGATTTACATAACACTCGTAGTATTTTCAAGAAAAGACAAATGAAAAGAACCAATCTTGTTGTATAATATTCTTATATTGACACGGAAACTTCTGTTAACAAGTATATCGCTATAAATGGGTGAGCAGTTTTCTTGTATTTAATTAAGAAACATGATACATATACCCGAAAACATGTCTCGAAAAAGATTTGGATACATGTCTAGATAGTTATTACAACAACCCGTCTGAACCTGAACCGACTTTTCATGGGCTGGTTTACGGGTTAAGATTTCATGTGTATTAGGTTTTCAGGTCGGGGCAACAACCGGGCTGGGCCGGTTTTTAATCCATGATCACCCCTACTTATATCTAAAATTACGATCTCAACATAATAGGTGCTACAATTTCTAGGTATATAGTTCTAGGTATATACAATTTTCTCCTTTTTTCTCTTATATCTCCTCTTTCTTATTATCTAATCTATCTATTTGCCTTTGCTCTTTTAACTTGAATATAAAACATCAAATTAATACTTTCAAAAAAATTAATCAGCATTCATGAAGTTCTAATACTTAGCTTTAAGTCACTTGATAATAATGATAGTTTCCAGTTTCTTCGATTACAATTTTTTTAAAGGCTTTTGTTATAATTTTTCAAATGGAGTTTATATATCCTTCTTTTATAAAACACCACTATTATCATGAAATGTGTGAAAAGATTTTACGTTAATTTGGACACTTGAAATAATGAATATGTTTCAGCTAGTTTAAGTGGTATATGGATAAGTAATACATTATAATGTTATATGACAAATTAACCATCTAAAAAAATTAAAAAAATATTTTAACCCAAAAGCTAAATCTATAGTTATTTAATTAATTGAATTAATTAAGAGTGAAAATAATAAAAGATCAGATTCCTAGAAGAAGGTTTAGATTATTTTAGTTTTCATGAAATATGGTTCGAAAAAAAAGAGATAAGAGAAAATAGAAATAAAATATATTCTTAATATCATTTTTAACCACAAGTCCACAAGCATAGTTTTTAAAAACAAATTTAAAACAAACACATTCGTGTTCATCAACTATAAAAAAAAAAAAGAAGAAAAAAAGAAAAAAACATATTTTAGGAATTTCCTCTTATTTTTTTTGCTAGGTTACTATTTTTGGATATCATCATTTTCTTACTTCATTCGACGTGGCCTGCCACACACGTGGGTATCACGAGGAGTTTCGAACCATGGCATAAGCCCATTGGCTGAATATTTAACTAACAAAACCGACGTGGCACATTACTAATTTGGACAATACAAAACGGTTGGGGTACAAAAGTTAAATAGAACTAGAGAATCTTTATTCGATAGTTTTTTACAATGTTTCTAAATTTTGGATTTTTGATCGAACAATCAGATCCCAAAAAACAGTTAAACCGGTTGTTTGACTAGTGAACTCATTCGTAAAAATGATAAAAAGAAAAAATTGTTATATGTAATCCAATTAAAATATCTTGAAATCTATTAAAAATAATACCAAATATTTATAGTCAAAACCCTATATAAGTATTTTATTATTTTTTTTAATGGCATTTTATTTTACTCCAACTAAATTAGAAGACTTTTAAAAAACCCTTATTAATTCACCCTCATAAATATAAAAAATGAGACTTGAACCCAAATGGATCATTTTGGATCACCAACCCCATTAACACCCTATATAAGTATTTAACTTTACAAACAACCCAAAGCTACAATAAATATACAATTCATCATAAAGATAATATCAAAAAGATTATAAAAACAAAAATAACAAAAGTCGATACAATAAGAAAAAGAGTAACAAAAAAAATCAGTTGGCTCAGTTTAACTAAAAACCTAGTTAAACCAACTAAGGGAACTGTAACCACTTTAAACCGGAAAATAATATATAACAAGCTCAATGATAATATTGTAATCTTAATTATCCACTTAATTAACTAAGTAAACCAAAATGCTTTATATATGTATTTAATTTAAATTTTAACGTATGCTTCCTATTTAAGAGAGGTTTAACTCAATTACATATAAGTTAACTTCGAATGCAATATTCCATGGGTTTTGGGTTCCAATAACGTTTCCGACGATGTAGGAATTGAAATATAGACAGTCTTATCCCTATAGAGGCTGCTTCCAAGTTCTACCAAAAGTAAAAAAAAAAAAAAGACCTCTAGATTTGTTGGGCATAATGATCGAACTCTTGACATCTTTTTTCAGAGATAAGTACTCCAACCACTAATCCAACTTAGTTGTTTAAGTCAAGAATTTGAACCGGTTAATTTCCCCTCAAGAATTACATGTCTTAGTAGTAATGTGCCATTAATAGTAGAGCACCAATGTTTATAGAGTTCGATATATAGAGATATCTATCACAAATTTCGTAGATCAATCGTCCAGTACGACATCACGATACTAGAAATCATGAAGACATATGTATAAAGAAAGAGCTCATGGTTTAATGAATATTTGTAGGGGACCGAACTGAAGCCTTAGCCCCCACTTATCCTATTTCGGAATGATCAGTATTTGGTCACTATATATATGACATCAAGCTAGGTCCAAAGAGATCGAGGCTTCTGGAAGTAACAAATGTATCCCATACGTACGTACAGATGCTAAAATGACAAGCCACCAAATGAATGCAAGATTGATAATTTTGTTGTATATATATATCATGTATGCATTTACGAATTGCGATAATGAGTACAGATACAGTCATTAAGAGTACTTGTTAGGGTACATAAAGGATAGGGAGGTGATCGTTTGTACTTTTGTGTACACAAGTACTCACCATACACATCAAGCTTTTAAATTTGTTCATTTTGAGCTATACGGAGACGAAAGCGGAAGGTAGCCGTAACAACCTCATAATGTCTACTTAGATTGTAAACCGTTTGGAGCTATATGATGACGGGGCTATTTGAATAGCACTTAAAATTTTAACATAATGTCGCCTTTTTAAAAATATATAAATAAACTACATTTTCGTAATTTTTTTTTAAATGCAGAAGAACCACCAACACCCATGGAATTGATGTGCCCACCCCAGTTAGAATCCAGAAAATGCCCTAAAAAGTTTACTCTCTCGTGTCTTGAATGAATATATAGCATTACAAAAGTCACCTTTTCAATTAGCATTACAAAAAAATTTGTATTTGACCAGATTTAAACTCATAACACTCATGATGCCCATGCTTTGATTCGAAAGCCCTAGCCAGTGATGAATCTCCAAGAAGAAAGGATTATTGAATTCCTCCTCCCTTTGGTCCAGTTTGAAACCGATGCAGCCCCTTAAGCACTCTAACCACTGGACCAATACCTCATTGGCAATATTTTCATCATTTGACATGTATTTAATTGAAATTGGTTTACAAGAATTCATCACATACACATAAAACATTCAATTCCATTAATAAACTTATAGATAAACTTGATAAGTTATATACTTGAGTACACAAACAAGTAATACTATAAATAGCCTCGTCATGAAAAAACTTTAATTTAAAATTTATAAAAAGCCCAATTGCCCAGATACAGGGAAAGAACAAAATCGGTCAAAATGACGATGTCTGTATATATTGTATGTATAGTTTTTGAAGAAATGATTGGTGCTACAGTCATAATTGCAACGAGTTTTTTGAAAATACGTAAAAATATTAGATTAATCCACACCACTTACTTTTTTAAAAAAGAAAAAATTTACACATTTGTACAATATTCTATAAACTACTAGTACTTGTTATGGATTGTCGAAAATCATTCCTATAAATATAAAAAGTGAGTTGAACCCAAACATCAAAACCCTTACCAATGAACCACCAAACCCAATATTTTTGTTTTTTTTAAACGGACAGTCAAAACTTAAACTAGCATACTGGTTTTAAAGTCCTAATAATTTCATAGATACTCACTTAACTAGAACAAGTATCATTACAGGTATATATTGTTACAACGGTTTTATGATATCATGTTCAGTTGATATCCTGCTGAAACTTGATCAAGATATCAAAATCAATGCTAACTAGAATCAGCAGAAAAATATGCCTCAAAAAACCAAAAAATGATATTGTGGAGGGATCATTTATCTTAAAAAGATATGCTATGAAATACGATTACGTTAGATTTTAAGTAAACTGTCTACTTTCCTAACCAGTCGTCTCATCAAAAATTGTAGTCTTTAAAATGGTGAGAAATTTGCAATCAACAAAGCTCAAGCAAGCAAACACATTCTATATGAGGAGTGTGAGGAAACATGTCAACAGGTTGTAAGCTTTTTAGTGTGTAACATCCTTGTAACTTTTGTTCCACCTGCACAAATATGGTAAACACTTCAAATACTAGTGCAAGGAAGACATGGCTAGAAGGGTGGGCTAAGTACCAGGTCAAACCGGATAATTTGTACTATTGAAATAAAATCAAAAACAAATTGATGTGTTAAATAAAAAATAAAGTATTTTTATAAAAAATTATCTAAATTTTTGAAAATGATTAAAAAGGTTTTATGAAAATACACTCACTTTGGGCAGCTTGCAACCCATTTAACCTGTTAGCGATCAAACTTAGCCCGAACTGACCCATTTATAAGTGGAAGGGTCCACATTACCGCCTCTAATGTTTATCATAAACGTAAAACTTACCGAACCATGACAAAGATAATCAAGGTCACGTGCGCATGTAGCGGGGTTACATGACACATACACTATCCGTGGTGCTTTCAGCTTTAGCAAGTATTTTATCAAATTAGTATGCATACCGGGTCGGTTAGGATCTGCAGACAGATATGAAAAAATCCTTGAGTTAAGGTCAGAAACAATAATGGAGAGCAAGAAAACTTAGATTGCAGTTTGCAGAGAAACTCGGGTACAAACATGGTAAATATTGTATTCTGATCAGTGTTTATAGTTCAATGACTTCATCCACTGGTGGGAAAATGAGCAGGTTGGGTAATGGGTCAAGGTCAAGTGTGCTAACAAAAATTATAGAGTGTGCTACCAAAATTATTGTAACCTCTAATAACAAAGCAATTTAGGAGGCTTTTACTCATTTCATTGTACTTCGGGCGAGCTTCGGCCTAATTGACCCATTAGAAATGAAGGATAACCAACATTGAGCCATATATAAGAGAACACAAAGAATTATCATCTATTTAAATTAGATATAGCTTTCACCTTGCTCAGTAAATGTGATTAAACTTGGTTTTAAAACCCTGTGCTATTCTAATCTTTATACACAGAGACTGAATGCCGTCAAGTTTCTTTTTATTATAAATCTTATTTCAAATTACAAAAAGACCTGTGACCCAATCCACCCATGTTGGGACCAGAACACTTATCACTTTGGTTAAAGAAGCATAGATATTTCCCCATCAATATGTTTCATCAACAGAAAGAAAATATCCTAGGATAGCATGAATTTTTATTACTAATGAGCACGCCAAGTAATAACCTGATATGACAATGTCGGGTTTTGGGAAATCCTTTCCAAAACTTTCATTAATTTTATTAAGATCCCCTTGGATAAATGTGGCATTGTGAAGCCCATTCAGATTGGCATTCCGACGAGCATCTGAGATGGCTTCAGGGACTACTTCATAACCATAAACATGTTTTACCCTGAAATAACGTATCAAAAAGGAAAAAACTTATTCAGAGGTGTCCAATACATAATATATATATATAACCAAAGAGATCTCAGTTATTGTACTTTTTGGCTAATGTCAAGCCAATGGTTCCAGTTCCACAAAATAGGTCGAGGACAATTTCTGAGCCATCTCCTTTCAGACCAGCACACTCTTCAACTAACTTGTACAAAATCTCAGCCTGCACCAAAGTGCACTCATTATTAGAGACAGCCATTTTAATCCATCTATAACAATATGGGTTAACTTGGGTTATGTTTAATTGGTTACTTCCAACCTATTATTCAACCCTTCTGATCTGCCCATTTTTCCATCTACATCATTACCATTGAGTGGAATAATACGAATGAGGATACCGGGAAGTAACAGAATGAATAAGAAGGCTTGTGGTGTATCTAGATTCTGCTTTGATACGTACCTGGTGTGCATTTGTCTGGAAGAAAGAGTTTGCTGAAATTTCAAATGCTAATCCTCTTAAGATCTCAGTGATGGTAGCTTTCCCATATAGTGTGTACTCTTTCTCTCCAACAGATGTGTTACCAACGGATGTGTTTATATTGTTCACGATGCTTACCTGTCCACCAAAATTATCATGAAAAAAATAATAATAATCACGATTTAACTAGATGAGACAGCCAAAGTTCTACTAGTAACTCTTTATTTTTGGATCGTATAAAAGATTACATAGATATTTACTAGAGAAAGAAAAATTATATTTCTTTTTCAGTGTAAAAATGGTGTTTTAACGCTTCATGAAAAACGACGATGCCATGATTTCCATTTAATAACTAGATCACAGATAGGCTACACTATTTTCGCTGTCAACATGACAAGAAGAGAGAAATTAGTATATAAAAAACAGGCTTGGCTAGTCATTTTAGTAAAACCAAATTAGCTTTTTTTATAAGGTTGAGAGGTTCCAAAACCTAGACAATAAAAGTTACAGGACAACCCAACTCGAGGTGGATCGTCTCGATCCTACGAATACATTTGGTCCCTTACTATAGCAATACACTACAGAAGTCAGCAAATACATTAACCCTTTTTCAATGGATATCCAGCCCCGACCTGTCGAATTTGCAACCTCTACTGGCCATCAATATCAAATAATGCAATGAACGTATATAAGGGAATATTCTTTAAGAGAACTGAGCGGGTGTTTGGTTTAATATATGCAAATGGGAATAGGAATGTTTACTTTACAGATTTGGTTATCAGTTAACATAGCAATAGTATGCTATTCAGAAAATGTGGTTTGGGTATTTTTTTTAAGGGAAGAGAGATAACACGATCGGTTTAACAAAATAAAAAACAACCTTGCAGATAGCCCCTAAAAAATCGAGCTTTTAAAGAAACCTCAATCACTATTGTTATCATCCCTCCATTACTAATCCCTCGCACCAAACACACCCCAACTGAATATGTGTATAAAATTTACATACCACTTCTGGAAACACTGCAAGTTTGTCAACAAGAGGCTTCAATAGCTCTGGCTTGTAGGAAGACGTTACGAAATTTACCATAAGCTGAGGGAGCTGCGTCTCGACATCTCTGACAAAGTATCACAATTATAAATTGACATATATTAGGATCGATCTAAACCTAATGTAAGGTAAGAAACCTGAAACCTATTACTCGTATAATATTAGATGGAAAACAATTAACAATGATACATCTTGTCTCATATGAAGATCTCTTTATTGCAATTAAAATATGAGAAAGCTAACTTCATAACCAAAAATATTGCTAGTGTAACGCCTCATAAAAATGAATGCTATGATAACATGCAACATTATCTGCTAGTGATTTTTCGGCAATGTGTAAAAATTTATCAGTAGAAGCACAGAAACGTTAGTTTATGTAAGGTAACTCTAATCATAAAGTGATATCAATAGGTGAAAACTGATCATTATAGAGTGATATCAATAGGCGAAAACCAATATTAGTACCTTCCGCTTCTTATAGTCAGGTGCTTCATAAATCCAGCATGAGAATGGCAATCATATGGTGATAATCCTAGCTCTGGAATCCTCCAACAATCTTGAACGGCTGCAAGAACCTATACATCAGAAATGTAACTTAAACAAAAGGTATCCTAATTAAATGCATTGCCATACTGCGCGTGTATGATCAATCTGTCGTCTTAAAAAAAAGATAAAATTGCTATCTAACAAGAACTATAGGCAAGGGATCCATAAAATGGAATACAGTATTACCTTATTTGCAGGTTCACTCTGCAAAAAGCATTTGTTGACATTTAACACCTTATCAAAAAAACCAGGAGCATGTAATCCCAAAGAATAGACATTAGCATCTTGGCTTTTATCATCCAGTTGTTCCTTAGGCAACCATCGTTTGGGACCAAAAGAAAATTCCATCTGCATAATCAACAAAACATTCATTCAGATATCTCTTCTCATCGACGAAAGAAGACCGTAAAAACTCTTGCTGATGTTAAATGATACGAGTATAAAACAATAGATACTATCAGTCTCTCACACATCTGAACACACTATGAAGCAAGATTCTTGCTGACCTTATTTCTGTAGTGAAATTGCATATCACATGGAACAATGGGTTTCATTACATTCTCAAATTCTGGGTCTCTATGAGAAAATTTCCCAACATGTACCACCAAGTCTCGTACTTGTTCGTCCTTAGCTCTGACCTGGGCCTCATATAATAGGTTTTGTGTCTTACAGCCTCCACAATGAGAAGCATATTCACATGGTGCTTCCACCATATCTCTATGAGGACTTAGCGTCTTCAATTTCGTCACCTGCAATTCTAACATATGACTACATGATATCAAACTTCAAAATGCCAAAAAGACTGTTAAGAAAAGCTTTTTGAAAGTAATTATTTGATCTTGCATAAATAGAATCTGATGATAGTTGGTAATAAAACGGTTTGATGGAGATTGTGTTTGGATGTGCTTTGTTGTCTAAACTCAAAGTTTTCATATTCAGATTATTACTCCAAGTTGTTAGTGTTTAAAAGGGAAATCAGCATCCAAAAACTAATAATTTGACTGCTAAATTTTTACCTAACGAAAAAGCCAACTTCATTTATCCAAAACAAAAGTTATTCTAATCATAAACATCACATGCTATTACAATCAAAATCATTCATTTTCACAACTCAATCTTTTAAGACAAATATCAACCATCAATATTTATTACCAAGGGATTTTTATATATCGAATTTCTCCTTGAGCCCGGTGCTCTAACTTAGAACCATATTGAAAATTACTAGAACCCCGTATAACTTGCAAAGTTGCAACATATATTTAAACTTCTTTGTTTCTATCCTTTTAGGATAGGTTGACACACTTCTTTTCCACATCATATCATAAAACTCTTATGGCAGCTATCGCAGCGTCTACATGTTTATAACTTCAAGCTTCCCTACATCATTTTATCATGCAAATATGCAATTAATACCCCAACAAACTCATTAACAATCATTCAGCACCCACCCATTTCAAAATCAAAGAACCACATCAACCCCATCCACAATAAACCTAAAAAACTCACATTTCCATACCTAACTACCTACAAAACATACGACTAAATAAACACAGCCTAACGGGGATATCCCGGTGACCATTCCAAACCCTTTCCCTGACCACCCCCAAATGTTTACCTACGGAAGTTTAAACCTAAGACCGCTTGTAATAAAATCAAAATGCCTGACCACTAGGCCACCTTAGCGGTGGTTGAAATCTTATAAAGTACAATGTCATATTGCTATAGATGCCCAATGTGTCAATATGATATGCAAAGCACAAAATCATGTATCTAAAGTTTTTCGACTTATATGCATTTTCAATAATGTCTATCCGTTTTCTTTCCACATGTTTCGGGATGTATGAAGATAAATCTAGTGTGTTTTTATTGCATTCAAGCTCTATACAACTAAGTAAAATCAAGTAACTTAAGCATACTGTTCGCTTGGATGTCCCTGCTAGGGTTCAAACCACTAACCAACTAATACGCCGTTCTAAAAAAAAAATTCAAGTAACTTAAAACAATCAAAAAGAACAAACCTCAGAGTAATTATTCTTTTTTCGAGTAACCCGACCAAGAAACCGTTCACCGGGAAGCGCCCGATCACACATAACAACATACCCAGTTTCCTCCACTTTACACACACCTTTTCCCTTAAACCCTAAAGATTCACACACTAATTCCAAAGTCTCACCTCTTTTTGGAAAAAAAGGTTTCGCCTTTTTAATCTTATTATCATTATTTTTGTATATAGTTTCTGGGTTTTGCTTTATATCTATAGATATAGTGTTTGTATCTATTTCTTGATTTTTAATATCTTCATTTAATGAATAACAAGATTTTATTGAAGAAAAAGAAAATGGATGGGAAAAATGGTGTGGGCGGAATTTGTGGAGACGTGGGAGTTGTCGGAAAGTTAATGTTGGGGTTAGCGCCGTCATTGCGCCACCGTAGGTTCGCCGGGAAAAAATAAACTGCTTGTGAATGGTGATAAATATAGATAACTAGTCCTAAAGTAGATTCTATCATAAAAGAAAGAGTTAATTGCAAGATTGGTCCCTGTGGTTTGTACAATTTAGTAAGGAGGGTCCCTTTTCAAGAATCGTTGCAATGGGGTCCCTATTTTGAGAATTTTTTGCAAATTTGGTCCCTTTTTGACGGATCCGTTAAAGGTGGCCGTCAAGTGTGCACGTGTGCCGCATGTGTGGGGGTATTTACGTACTTTCTACCCCACAGGGACCCTCATTGCTAAAATGGAAAAATCATAGGGACCAATCTTGCAACTTTTAAAAAAATCCATCACTAAATAATACTATCTTTTAACTTTCCCAAATTTTTTTTTTATTAAGTTATTAACTTAAATATAATTTATAACACTTTTTAACTTTTCATGATTATTTGTTGTTAAAAAACTAAAAACAAATAACCACTAAAAATTAAAAGGTATTATTTAGTGATGGATTTTTAAAAATTGTAAGTTTATAAAAGTTTTTAAAAAGGTAAAAGGTATTAGTTAGTGATGGATTTTTAAAAATTGTAAGTTTATAAGACTTTTTAAAAAGTTAAAAGTTATTATTTTTTTTTCAAATATTCAGTTGGTATGCGACATCACAGCCCATGGTCAACATCTCGTATTTAGTAATGGATTTTTAAAAATTGTAAGTTTATAAAACTTTTTAAAAAGTTAAAAGATATTAGTTAGTGATAACTTTTTAAAAATTGTAAGTTTATAAAACTTTTTAAAAAGTTAAAAGGTATTAGTTAGTGATAACTTTTTAAAAATTGTAAGTTTATAAAACTTTTTAAAAAGGTAAAAGGTATTAGTTAGTGATGAATTTTTAAGAATTGTAAGTTTATAAGACTTTTTAAAAAGTTAAAAGTTATTTTTTTTTCCGAACATTCAGTCGGTATGCAACATCACGGAAACCTCACCGTATAATGGTGAAGCCTTGCACGTACCCTAGACAACGAGATGTTGACCATGAGCCGTTACAAATATTCGAAGGAAAAACCCCAAGATTTGACATCCCTAGGGATCAAACTCAAGACCTTGAGTAAAACCTAGGATGCCTCTGACCAAATGGACTAATCATCATTGGCTAAAAGTTATTATTTTAGTGATAGATTTTTAAAAATTATAAGTTTATACAAATTTTTAAATATTTAGTGGTGCGTTTTTAAAATTGTAAGTTTAAAAATGAAGTTTTATAAACTTAGAGTTTTTAAAAATCCATCACTAACTAATACCTTTTAACTTTTTAAAAAGTTTTATAAACGTACCATTTTTAAAAATCCATCACTAAATAATACCTTTTAATTTTTAAAAAGTTTTATAAACTTACAAATTTTAAAAATTCATCACTAACTAATACCTTTTAACTTTTTAAAAAAGTTTTATAAACTTACAATTTTTAAAAATCCATCACTAACTTTTAATTTTTAGTGGTTAAATGTTTTTAGTTCTTTAACAACAAATAATCATGAAAAGATAAAAAGTGTTAAAAATTATATTTAAGTTAATAATTTAATAAAATTATTTTTTTTTTTTTGGAAAAGTTAAAAGGTATTATTTAGTGATGGATTTTTAAAAAAGTTGCAAGATTGGTCCCTGTGGTTTTTTCATTTTAGCGATGGGGGTTCTTGTGGGGTAGAAAGTACGTAAATACCCCCACACGTGCGGCACACGTGCACACTTGACGGCCACCTTTAACGGATCCGTCAAAAAGGGACCAATTTTGCAAAACATTCTCAAAATAGGGACCCCTATTGCAACGATTCTCGAAAAGGGACCCTCCTTGCTAAATTGTACAAACCACAGGGACCAATCTTGCATTTAACTCTAAAAGAAACTCAAATATCCTTCATACTTCATTAGTATGAAATTTTATTTTATTTTTTTAAAGACAACTTTGGGCTCAGCGGCATGTCTCGTTATATATCCAACTTTAATTTCAGAGGAAATCTATACTGGGAAAACTCTTGTCTCCATTCCTGTGAGCATTTTGCTCATACCAGAATTTGAACTTAAGACCTCATTAGTATGAAATAGGTTATGGTTTAAGTAAACCGATAATTGAATCTAAATTATAACGAGAGAAAACACCCGCGTATTACGGCGGTGAGATGGTGGGGTGAGAGGTCATAAGAGGTGATAAGTCAGAGAGTGTGATAGCCAAATGTCTTAGCCATACGAGCTCCGTACCCAGATTTAAAATTCGTCGAAAGTATATCGAATGACATCTCTAATGAAAGAGCATGAATTTTTAAGAACACCCATACAATTTTTATAATTTATCGATATACGGTTTTTGAGATAAAAGATTTTGAATAATTTAGAGTAATAAAATGATTTATAGAGGAAAGAGCAAAAAATAAGTGGTTGTGATTTAAGGATATTATAGGTATATTAGGTAGAGATATTTAAATTAGTGAATAAAGAAGAAGGATAATTTAGGTAGTTCAAATCATCTTTTGAGATTTAAAAAAAAAAACACAATGCTTTATAAAATAGTATAGATAATAAATAGAGAGATAAACACTAATGATAAATATAATATATGTTTGGTTTAAGTTTTGGATTTACCTTAAATTTTTATAATCACATCAAAATCGGATTGTAAGCATTGTGGATGACGGCAAATGACCTTGTGATTTCGGATCGTAAATTCAAATTTTGGAGTCTTTATGATGATAACTTATTATAAGTAATATAAGTTAAAGAGTAATATAAGTTAAAGGAGTTAGAAGAATTGAAAAAGAAAAAAAAAATTGACAATTTTATTAATGAGAAAACGATTAATTAAATAAGATTATAATGTGTTTTGTATATTTATAAGTCAAGAGTTAGTGTTTAATTTAATTATAATAAGAAAATTGAATCTATATACAATTAAAAACTAATTTAAAATAAATAAATTAAAATGACATATGTCAATCAAAAATTATGTCACGTGTCGTTTCAAATTTATTGGTAGATACAAACACTGTAAAAAAACCTTTCAAAGAATTGTTTAAAACTAGAAAGATTCACCAGATTTAAATGAATAACAAATAATCTTACGTTGCCGACCCACTTTAATTCAATTGTAATCTTCAACCAATGTTAAATAAACGAATTAATAAAACGGTGAAATTACCACCGCCTTTTAATTGGTGATCAGAAAAAATTTTCAACCATAATCAAATGAATTAAAGTTGTAGCACCGTCCCAATAATTAACAAAATATAAGAATTCAAGGAGATTAGAACAATTGAAGTTTGCGAAATTTCAATATCATTAATAGGACAATGTATGAACAATACTTATGAACAACTAGTGGGTCTATAAGTCCCCGTTGCGGGTCGGATTCAACGATCGTATTTATGTGCACAATTACGTTCAAATGTTTACAATATACCATAAAAAAATCAAACATGTATGTTAACAGACAACTAAA
This sequence comes from Erigeron canadensis, assembly GCF_010389155.1. Taxonomy (NCBI): domain Eukaryota; kingdom Viridiplantae; phylum Streptophyta; class Magnoliopsida; order Asterales; family Asteraceae; genus Erigeron; species Erigeron canadensis. The sequence continues at coordinate 1,140,905 of NC_057767.1, forward strand.
AAAAATATAAAAGAACATAAATATATGGCTACATTTGTTATATCAAACATAAATAAATTTAATAAACCCGTTTAAAAGTTTGCATAAACACATATCTTTTATCTCCCAATAATTATAAACCAGGGTCTTAAATTATTTTTTGATTAAGCCATAACCATTAAATGATAAAGAAAAATAAATTAGGACCATTAGATCATTTCCATGACCTCATTTCCATTTAAATTCTTCTTACACAATTTCCTTACAAAGTCAATTCATTAACTAATTGTTTTCAAAACTTATATCACGTTTATATTTTATTGCCTTTCATTCATTATAAAACTTATATACCTTATTAAATATCTTTATAAAGTTTATCGTCATCCTTTTCTAGAATTTTGTAAAATCCATTTTTAGGTTCTTCATAAGTAAGTCTTCAATAATTTAAAAACTTTCAAATTAACATTTATATTTTCCTTAAAATTTAAATTTTATAATTACTTAATTATATTTTTTTTTCTTAAAGACAAATTTAGACTTAAAAACAATGTCAACAATAATTAAATATACCAACAAATTACAACAATAATAACCGTACCCAATCCTTGAGTGGAGTATGAGGGAGATGAGTTGTAGACAGTCTTACCTCTACCCAAATGTAGGGAGATTGATTCCATAAAGACCTCCGACCAGGAAGATGTAAAAGTCGTAAAAAGGTAAAGTGTCAAATTGTATATAGATAAACGAATACTAATTGATATAGATAGATATGTTAATTTCTCTTTCGAGCAACTTTTTATCTTACACTTTTTTAAATTTGGTGTAGTAGACTTGGTATATTACTATTTTAACTTCAAATTGCCCCTATGTTACATGAATGGCTAGATGGAACCCAAGCCTTCTGAAAATCCCTCAATAACTCATATCCAAAAATTTGTAAAGTGAAATTTAAACTCAAATGGGTATAGTAAGGTCAAAAACCTTACTAATGAGTTAATGATATTGACTATTATAACTATATTATAAATTTTAACTTGTGCAAAATTATATGTTTTTGTTTTTCTAGCCAATGTATCACTTAGATATTTAGTCGTTATATCCGCTTTATGGAACACGTTTTTTATATAACAAAACTTTCAATACAAAAAATATATAACAGTATTAGTGTAATACAAATACATTTATTTAAAATTTTCGCACCCAAATTTTAAGAAAACACAACAAAACAGTAATAGAACTAAAAATAACGTATAAAAACAATACGTTGTATATGATGTATAAATGCATTGAACAAAACCAATAACTATATTAATGCAATAATGATAATTTGATGACGGTAATGTTATATATTATGCTTTAAATATTATATGAATGTAAAATGTAACGATGATGAAATTATTATATATTAGAAAACATTTTATATAGCAAACTGGATAAAAAAAAATGAAAAGAAAATGTTTAAAGGTATGAAATTTGTTTAATAGAAACATTAAAACCCAAAAATTTAGTGTAAAAAACTAAAAACGAAAACTTTGATAAAGGGCAATAGTTAAAAGATATAAAATCAAAGATAAAAATGAATAAAGGCAAAAGTCAAAAGGTGTTGTACTTTATGCATATACAATTATACTATGATGAGAGTAAAAGTTATAAAAATAAAAAGTTTAAGAGGTAAAGAAAAAACTAACAAAAGATTTTGTTGTATTTTATGCATGAGTAACTTGTACACTTTACATTGTTTTTATGCATAACTAACTTGTACCTTTTTATGCATAGTTTACTTGTAATTGTTGTGCATAAATAACTTGTACTATATACATTTCTTTTTGGTATATATAATATATAATTAATTTGTTCATAACTGTTTATATTCAAATAACTTATATATTTTAAGGATTATGATTTTTGTGACATTCACAACCAAACCTACCAACACTATTCATAAAAAATAATTGTTCTCTCTAATACCAATTTTTACAATTCCATTAACAACCCACTCAAACTATTTTTTTAATATATAATAATGCTTTAATACTTAACATTCCTTTTATTTTAGATATCTCATAAAAATTGAAATACATTTTACACAACAATAAGTTAAGTCATTTATCTTAAAAATGTAAAAAATTAAAAGAATAAAAAGAATAGGGTAAATTGTTTCTCAATATGTCTATGTCGATACTTATGATGTGCGAAATCTAGCATTAAAATTTATAAACACGATTTACTGAAAGACTGACTACTACACACTCACAGGCAGTGTACCTGATCGCATGCAGTATAGTAAAAACTGGTAAGCCGAGATCGTTCGCAAGGACTTTTATAAGCAATTGAAAAAATTAAATGATTCAAGTAAAATGGGGGGTTTTGTGGCCGAGTTTCCACGTCGCAAGCAGTTAGTGAAAAGAGTCAGTAATCCTTCAGGATTAATCGAAAGAAGATTTTGTTGTTTAAAACAATAATTTTAAAGGTCATCCATCTTGATTTCGCTCAACAACATGTTAAGATTGCACGTTCGATGAAGTTCAAATTCAATTTAGTTGATTAAATAACCGAGACTCGAATTGATCGCCAACCTCGTACCCGTCAAGTTAACAACTTCATTTGACTCTCTTGTTTAAACTAGTTCCATTATTAAAACCGGTACCCCGAGACGCCTGTTTATAGCTTCACTAATTCAACAATGGTTTTGGTCATTTCAGATAACAAATGTGTCTATTGATTGTACCCAACCATTAACCCATTAATTCTTATTAATTATTAATTACCTTCTACTGTACCCGTCATAGAAACAATCGCTTCTAATCAAGCGATCAAAATAACTTCTACCCAACCCAGTTGCCTCTAAGATTGTGCAAAAGTTATCCGCAATCAATAACTAAATGATAAAGAATTAATAAACTAAGATCACGACACAACGTTAAATTGAATCAACTTGAATTATAAAAATAATGCAATATTTACATATTGTCTCACTCCATCAAAATGAATGAGAAGGCGATTAGCCACTCATATTATAGTACGAATAAAAACAAACAATAATATATGAAAACATATTGTACCGAATGTTGAAAATCATTTGATAATGATAGATAATGGCTAAACAAATCTCCGATCACGCTAGCAAACTTCAAAGAATGATTTCAGATGAAAAACCTTTCAAAAATATGCTTTCAGTCGACTAGAGAACAGAAGATAGGGTTTTGGAATGATGAAACACGCTATATATAAGTTTCCAAGTTCTTGCAGATTCGACCCCCCATTGCGACGCAATGGGGTTTGACTTTCGCGTTGACTTTGACTTTAATTGACTCGAGCAGGCTGAAGACTTAAGGTGTTGCGGCGCAACACATATCCATTGCGGCGCAACTATAATTTCTGACACTTTTGTTATGGCGCAACACAGAGTTGCGGCGCAATGGCCTTTGACTTTTGTTGACCAACTTATTTCTTCATCCAAACGTTCCATAATTCATCCGTTAGCACTCATTTTGGCTCCAGAAAGTCATTTCCTTCAGATTTACGCTTACATACCTGTCAGTCACCTGAAACACTAATAAATACCATAAACGCAACAATTTTATACAAAAACGACTCAGCAAGCATGCTGACTTAACTATATTAACCGTGGGAAATGGGTATAAAATACGACATATCAACTTAACATATAAAGAACTATCAGAACAATAATGTAAATTGTTTCTTAATATGTAGTGTATTAAAATATAAATGTGTTAAATGTAAAATAATGTTATTACATAAAGTTAACATGTTAATAGTTATATAAGTAATACGCGGGAAAATAATCTAGTTTAAATAAAAAAGGGGCAAAACTGACAGGAAGTTGCGCAAGAAAAAACCAAAAAACTTTGCAACGTGGTAAAATCCGGAAGGTAATACAGGGTGAGACGTAAAAAATGAAATGTAATAAAAACCATAAAAGGCACTAAAGTAACCCTGCTTAAAATTTTGTCATATTAAATACATATATAAATTATTTAATATATAAATTTTTTAGAAGAATCTAAAAAACAAAGTAAATAAAACCATCATATTAATATGAATGATCCAAACTTGCTAAGAAGTTTGACATATTAAATATATATATATTTTTAAAAATAAATAAGCAAGCTATATAAGCAGGCTAGTAGATAGCTGCGCAGCTACCTGCTAGCCTGATTAAAAAATAAATAAGCAAGCTAGCGGATAGCTGTGCAGCTATCTGTCAGCTTGTTTCACTATTCATCGTTCCATTCGTGGTAATAGAGGTATATAATACCATTTTTGTTTTTTCTGTATAGAAATTTATTATAAATATATATTAGATTAATGAAATAATTAATAATTGCAGTTAGATCCATTGGTCTTGAGTGCTACCCTTTATGGAGAGGGTGTAGGTCCAAAACCCCCCACCATTAGGGGTGTAATCGAGTCGAGTTGACATAGTGCCAAGCTCGAGTTTGACTCGATTGTAAAACTCGGAGCTCGAAACTCGACTCGAGCTCGAACGAGCCTTTATTTCCAAGCTTGAGCCCGAGCTCGCCTTATATGTCGACACTTTCAAGCTCGACTCGACTCGATTAAGAATTAAATTAAGTTTCAAATCAAATTAGTCATATAAGCTCGACAACTTCAAGCTCAACTCGATTAAGCTCGGCTCGGTAGGAAGGTAAGTATGTAAAAATATATAGTATTTAAGGGTAAAATTGTAAATAAGCTCAAGCTCGATTAAGCTCGCAAGCTTTTCGAGTAGGATATATTCAGGCTCGAGCTCGACTTGAAAGTCTACTCGAGTAGCTCGAGCTCGGCTCGACTAAGACCGAGTCAATTTCGAGTAATTTGCGAGTCAATTTCGGGTAGCTCGCGAACTGTATTGTCTCATTTACACCCCTAACCACCACTACCTTTTTTTATCCCGTTTGTTTTTTACATCTATAACTTTGCTTCTTTTAGATTTTACATGTTCAGCTTCCCATCATGGGGGCCAAAACATTTATTCATTAATTAAAAGATATTAAAAATTTTGTATGTAAGAGGTTCCACACCTAAACTTAGATGTCAGACATCCTTATATTCATTTTTCCTATATATTTATGTTAGTCTTACAACCTAAAGGTTATATATATAAATTTCAAAAGTTGATAAAGATTTAAAAGTGAATAGGACAAAAATATAAGGTGTTTTATGCCACTCTTTCAAAGCCACGTATGTTTATAATTTTGTATTTGATATATGGAAAAAGGGAATATAAGGTTATCCGACACTTAAGTTTAAGTGTAAAGGGAATATAAGGTTATTTGACACTTAAGTTTAAGTGTAGAACCTCTCATATACTAATATTTTATTATTTATTGTTTAATGAATACATGTCTGAGCCCCAAGATTTTTATGGTTTCAAAAATTAATATATGGGTTTCCGACATTTAAGCTGAGGTACCTAACAACCTTATATTTTCATCCCCTTGATATATATATATATGGTTCTGGATTTGTGGACAGGTGTCAAACACTAACCGGAGATGGTACTATTCACTTCAATGACTATTCAAATAATAAAAATAAAAGATTAAAGTTAGAAAATAAACTTAATAGAACCTGCATATCATTATTTTATTTATAGTTTTAGAAGAAGTTTGAAGCTGGATTTTAAAAGAATTTATCATTTTCTTTTTTATAAACATAACTTTTTTATGCTTGATTGGATTATCTTACATGTCAAATATATACCTAAAATTAACTTGTAACATATTTGTCAACTTACCATTGATTGATGTATGAATGTGTTATTATTTCAACTAGTGGGTTTCAGCCCGGAATTGCGGGGCTTCAAATATCGTATTGGTAGAGTTTCCTTGTGCTAGGGTATTTGTTTTAAATCTTCAAACGTCCAATCAAAAACCATTCTGTTTTTCTATGACATATATTTATTTATAAACAATAAAACATGATGGTAGCCTGTCACGTTACAAATATTTTAATTATTATAATTACGTTTTGGTATTGAAGTTTTATCGCTATATATATATATATATGTTAAAACTACATTTATATTATTCTAAAAAAACTTTAAAACCAAAAAATGTTAGTTTATTTCATATGTTAAAATGAAGTTAGAAAAGTGTGTTGCGTTTAATGTTTAAATAATATGAGTTTGTCCCACATTGCTATTGGAATAAACGTTAAGTGTGTTTTATAAAAAGAAGTGTTAGTGGAATAAAAAATCCTTTTAAGGAGTCACACCCTAAGTTGGCAAGGAAGGTGCGAAGCACCCGACGCGCCTGGGCACTGCGCATGGACGATGAAGTGTTTTAGTGACGTACTTTGAACATTGAAAATAAGTGACAATATAAGAAGTGAAAAAAAAAAACAAAATTGCCAATATGAGATTAGCCCGCTTGGTAGAGGCTCTCGTCTTTTGGAGTAGAGACCAAAGTTCAATCCTTGACGATGGTGTAAATTAATATTATTTGGTGTAATTTAATATTGTAGTATTTACCAGTAAGAAAAAAAAGAAGTAAAAAATTTAAAGTGACAAGTTTGTCCTATTAACGATTGAGTTATTTTATATGAAAAATCGATTTAGAAGTTTTTAATTATTGTGGAATAAAACTTTCTTTCAATAGTTGAAAAACTCAACCAATAACAACAAAGCTTATGTACATTATATTTTATTTAAAATTTCTTTTAAGTTTTCTTTCTACCTATTAGAAATTATTTAAGTTTTTTTTTTTTTTATAATCTTTTTTGAGCTTTTTGTATAATATATGACCTAAAAGAATACATAACAAACATTAAATGCATCTCAAAAATTTAAAAACTTAACAAAATCTTTTTGGGATTTAAAAAATTGTAATAAGCAAGAATGAAAAAAAGGTAATAAGCAAGAATTAAAAAATATAATTCTGAAAAAGGAGTTGTTACATTTTTTCGATTCTTAAGGTGCATTTAATGTACTCTTATGTGTGCATTTAGGACACATATTAGAAAAATTATTTCATTACACCACTATTTTTAGCCATATTTTCACCAAATATATTTTAAGTGTTGTATTGTATAATCATATAAAATATGTTTAGTGTTGTACGCTAAAGACGGAGGGAATGGTGTGAGATGCGAGTGTCGTACCACATGGTACCATTTTGTACACCATCCCACACTATGCATGATGGTGCAAAATGAGTAAATTGAGATGAAGTTCGAGAGCTACTTCATACATATCATCTTGCAATATTGAGTCGTTGATAATGTGGGACTATCTCAACTCATTTATACGTAGATCTTGGAAATACATACATATACATATACATACTAGGTTTTTTACCCGCACAATGTGCGACTATTTAATTCATTTACCAAAGCTTTTGATAATGATATTGATAATTAACAAATGAAATCCTGTTTAGGAAAATTCTGAGCTATATATAACATTTTTTTAATTGTCATCAATAAATCCAAAATAAACAAAATTAATGGAAGCTCAAGAACTAAAAGGATATTAAAATTCTCAGAAAATTTAGTTATTATTAGTGATCTGTTTTTGTTTGTATCATTTTTCCCTGTCAAGTAGCCCGTGATCTATCTATCTAAAAGATTCAGATTTGTTAATTATATTTGATTTTTTTTAATCAAAATTTGGATGTATGAGAGATTTTTTATCTAATGCAATTCTATTAAGATTTCGGATGGCGTTAGTCTTTCAAATAAATAAGTTATATTTATAATATTCCATACAATATTTTCCTAATTAATTCAATTCCTCTATATAAATTTAAATATAAATATAGATATTATATATATATATATAAATAATAATAAATAATTATATACAAAGAAGTATGGAGATGTCACATAGGATAAATCCTACGTGGCATATTTTTAAAATAGGTTTGATTTTTTAAAGGCTTTAGAATCATTCGGTTTCCTACTGTTTTAATAATTATGTAGATATATACGTATGTAAAGATATATCTTTAGAATTCTACTTCAATTTTAGTGCTTAACATTTCTACGAATGTAAATAATTTTTATATCTTTTATAAACAACTTTCATTTAAATAGGGTAGTGGTAGTTTAAAGTATTATTAAAAAAAAACAACTTTCATTTTAGTAAATTTATATTAGTTTAATATTTTATTAAATGAAAATTAGGCGTATTGGGAAGTCCTTGCCAATGAGGTGGAACATGAGGGTTTTCTCTAGTATTTAGCTGGTTTCCTTTAGCACGGTAGTGAGACTTCCATCGCCAGTCATGCCCTCGGATTGACTGTGTATGTGACGTGGTTGATCTCTACCGGACGATGAAGATGCATGCCGCTGAGTCCAATCACCACTTCTGTTCAAAATAAAAAGAAAAGAAACGGTAAAAGATGAAAGATAAAAAAATGATGATTTTTATAAAATGAAATGAAAAGAGATGAAACGGGCGGAAAAGAGAGAAAATGAAAGATGGAACCGGTCTAATGGTTTTTTTTTTTTTTTTAACTTAATAAACTTAATAAATAAGAACTTAATGCATTAAGTCACATTTTATGTTTTTTTTTATTTAATAAACAGAAATAACCGTCAATGACCTATTTTTTACTTAATACATTTAGCCACTATCTATATTATCTATATAAACAAACTACCCTCCCTTAAATTTAACACTCTACCTTTAAAATCTCCAATTTACCCTTTTAATCTATATTACCATAAAACACTTTATTCCTGGAATTCCAAAAATACTCTTAAAAAAACCC